>NW_022196905.1:267575760-267583463 GCF_008632895.1 Mastomys coucha | reverse complement strand
CTGGGCATGCCCTTTGGTTGGTTGATAATTTAGTCTCTGTGAGCTCCCATAGGACCAAGTTAGTTTAGGCTTTAGGTCTTTTTGTGGGGTCTTTGATCTATCAGGCTCTCTCAGTTCTTCCCCAACTCTTCCACAAGACTCCCTGAGTTCCACCTGAGTTCCACCTAGTGTTTGACTGTGGGGCTCTGCATCTTTTTCGGTCAGCTGCTAGATGGGGGCTCTCAGAAGACAGACCCTGTCTTCCAAGTCATTATCATTATCATTAATAATGTTAGGGGTTGGCTCTTTCCCATATGGTGAGTCTCAAGTTCGGCCAATCATTAGTTGTCATTCCTTAGATATCTGCTCCATCTTTATCCCTGCATTTCTTGTAGGCAGGACAAATTTTGGGTCCAAGGTTTTATAGATGAGCTGGTGTCTGCCTTTTTCAACTGCAAGTCTGAACTGGCTACAGGAAGTGGAATCTTCAGGCTCCATGTCCTCAGATGGTACAGGGTTCAGCTACAGTCACCCCCTTGGACTCCTGGACATCTCCCATATCCCTGAGATGCTCTCCCACTGATTTATGTTTTCTCTCCCAGCCTCCACCAACACCCCCAAAAAGAAAAGGGAAATACAGTAGATAAGAGTATGTATGGAGGCATCTGGAATGGGAGGATCAAGTCAGGAAGTAGAGGGGAGAAGGGATTGTTGGAGGGAATATCGGCAGAGATGGCTAAAATCAAGGAGTATTTGAGAGGCTATCTCAAATAGAGTTACACAGGGTATATCAACCACTCCCAAACTGGCCACATATTCAGTAGTAGTCTTCAAGTATATAATGAACTCCACAGCTTTTTATTTGCTTGTTTGTGCTTCCATTTGGTTACAATGTGATGGATTTTACTTGTTTATTTGTTTTGTTTTCATATTTACTTTGGGAGGTGCTTTATTTTATTTTTAGTTTTGGGTGTTTGTATTGATTTTTTTTTCTTTCCATAAAGAACATAAAGTTGGGTAGATGGGAGAAGGGTGTGAAAGGACTTGGGGAGGAGAAGAATATGGTCAAAATATATTTCAATTTAAAAATTGTTTTAAACAATATAAATATTATTAAAAGATAAAACAGATGACCTCTTACATATGTGTATGCATTTGTCTTAATTTTGATATTATTGCTATGAAGAGACACCATGACTATGGCAACTCTTAATAAAGAACAACATTTCACTGGAGCTAGCTTACAGTTTCAGAGCTTTAGTCTATTATTGTCATAGTGGGGAGCATGGCAGCATTTAAGCAGACATGGTGCTGGAGAAAAAGCAGAGAGTTCTACATCTTGACCTGCAGGCAGCAGAAAGAACTGTTTGCCATACTGAGCATAGCATGGGCACAGGAGACTTCAAAGCCCACCCCCACAGTGACATCCTTGCTACAACAAGTTCACACCTCCTAATAGTGCCCTTCCCTAGAGGCCAAGTATTCCACCTCATGAGTCTATGGGGGACATACCTACTCAAACTACCACATTCTACCCCCTGGCCTCCATGCACCTGTAGTCATGACATAATGCAAAATTCATTTAGTCCAACTTCAAAAGTCTCCATAGTCTGTCACAGCCACAACAATATTTAAAAGTTTGAAGTCTCTTCTGAAATTCACACAATCACTTGACTATAATCCCCTATAAAATCAAAATAACAAACAGATCACATACACTATACAATGCACACAGGATGTACATTTCCATTCCAACATGTAAGCAATGAAGCATAGTGAGGAAATACTGAACCAAAGGAAGATTGAAAACCAGCTAGAGAAACTCCAAACTCTGCATCTCCATGTCTGATGTCAAAATGCTCTTCAGATTTCCAACTCCTTTCAGCTTTATTGAGTGCAACACAATTTTTTCTCTTGAGCTGTTTTTACTCCTTGTTAGCAATTTTCCTTGGCAGGTACCCCATTGCGCAGGCATATCTGACCTCTTGGGGTGCCCAAGAAAACCCAGTCTTCACCTTCACAGCTTCACACAATGGCTTCTCTGGGCCTCCATGGAGGGACATTTCTGCTACATGCCTGCCTTTAGTGGCTTTCCTTAGCTGCTGCGGGAGATTCCATAACTGCTTTCTTTTATCTTTGATTCTAAAGCCAGAATCACATAGCTTAAGCTGCCTGGTTTTGCTGCTTGCTGGGAAATATATCTTCACCAACATTCTGTTTTCCATGGTTTTCTTCACTACCTAATTTTGGCTGTCCTGGAACTTGCTCTGTAGACCAGGCTGGCCTTGAACTCAGAGATCTGTATGTCTCTGTTTCCTGCGTGCTGGGATTAAAGGCATGTTAATTACAGGGCACTGTAGGTGGATACATGTAGGGAGGCTCCTGGAGTCTAGGTTTTGGCTAGAGCACAGGAGTAGGTTGTGAGACTAGGCAGAGGGCACTTGTTAAAAATCTTTTTAAAAATTTAAATGTGTTCCATAACTTGAAATATGGATATATTTAATGTAGTACAGTTACTTTTGGTCTGTTTTTCAGAGCTCT
This sequence comes from Mastomys coucha, assembly GCF_008632895.1. Taxonomy (NCBI): domain Eukaryota; kingdom Metazoa; phylum Chordata; class Mammalia; order Rodentia; family Muridae; genus Mastomys; species Mastomys coucha. Next base: position 267,580,943 of record NW_022196905.1, on the reverse strand, counting down.
AGCTGAACAGGATGCAATTCAGTCTGTAAGTATTACATTCTTAGTTTGATATTGCACTTTGTCGTTGAATTTTGAAGACACTCTAGAGATGACCATTTTATCTCATCTCTCAGTATAATTAAAGATAAGCACTCACTCAGTTTACCCAGGTTGTGAACTAGAAGCAATTGCATGCTATTTTTCATTTTATCTCCATCACGGTCATTCAGAAACACTTCTGAAATACTAAACTGTAATCTATTTCTTATCTAGATCTAAATGACAGTTTAGAAATTAATGCTAGTGGCCCATTCTTTTGTCATGCTTTAGTGAAGTAAACCTAATGGAGATGCTTAATTTTAATTGTAATTATTATATTTGTCTTTAGAAATATAAACAGATGGAAACTGATTGTCAGTTGTTAGTAATGGAGAAAGCCCTGCTGGAAGGAGAAGTTCGAAGGCTGAGAGAAATAGAGGTTGGTACATGTAACTGATAAAAATGACATGCAGTATCAAATAATGCCTAGTATCACACAGATGGGACCCAAAATGACATTTACTTGTTTTATGACACATTCTATCCATCATGATTTTTAGAAGCTCTGATTCAAAACCTTAAGTTAATGTTCTAAATTTCCGTATTTTCTATCAAACTCATAAGATGAAAACAGAAACAGCCTAATCAATGTAAAAGACATCTTTTTATTTTAACTTTTTTTTCTTTTTATTTATCATTCTCCCATGAAATACATCCCCTACAGCCTCCCCTCCTCTATTCCTTCTAGCCCTTCCCCCACCTCCCATCTTCCCCAGAACCACTGCTCTTCTGTTTCCCTTCAAAAAGGAACAGACCTCCCAGGAATGTCAACCAAACATGGTAAGAAGTATGCAATATGACTAGGTAGGTATAAGCCCTCATATCACAGCTGGACAAGGAACCATACCACATTGAATTCCATAGTGGATGTACATGTTTGCACTCCCACCAGCAATGGAGCAGTGTTCCTCTTGCTCCTCACCAGCATAAGCTGTCACTGTTATTGATCTGAGCCATTCTGACAGGTGTAAGACAGAATCTCAAAGTCATTTTGATTTGCATTTCCCTAATAGATAAAGATGTTGAACATTTCTTTAAGAGTTTCTAGGCCATTTAAGATTCCTCAGTTGAGAATTCTCTGTTCCGACCTGTATGCTATTTTTAATAGGATTGTTTGGTTTATTGATGTCTAGTTTCTTGAGCTTTTTTTAAAACTATATTTTGGATACTAGCCATGTCTTAAATGTGGAATTAGTGAAAATCTTTTCCCATTCTGTAGGCTGTCTTGTTGTCCTATTGATGGTGTCTTGCCAGAGGGGCCTGCCCTACCTTTTGGGGACGGGTACTGGGTACTCATCAAAACAGTGTTGGATGACGACTAAAGACTGATACTCCTTGTTCTTATAATTTTATTACTTGTGCTTAAATACATACCATTCTCTTACTCTATAACTCAGATGAGATGAAGTCTCTAGGGACCTTGCCTCTCATAGCTCTTCCATAGCAGACCATGCAAAGATGATGGGCCAACTCCAGAGCAGTAACCTGCCAGCCTTTGCTTTTCCTAAATTGCTCCTGACGGTGTCCTTTGCCTTACAGAAGCTTTTCAGTTTCATGAGGCCCCATATATTAATTGTTGATTTTAGTGCCTGCACTATCCATGTTCTGTTTAAGAAATTGTCTTCTCTGCCAGTGCATTCAAGAATATTTCCTATTTTCTCTTCTGTAAGGTTCAGTGAGTCTGGTTTTTTGTTGAGGTCTTTGATCCACTTGGACTTGAGTTTTGTGCAGGGCAATAAATATGGATCTATTTTCATTCTTCTACAGATACACATCCAGTTTGACCAACACCATTTATTGGAAATACTTTTTTGTTTCTAGTGGCTATTTCTGGCTTCTTTATTAAGAAAACAGGTGTCCATAGGAGTGTGGATTGATTCCATTGATGAATGTGCCTGTGTTTATGCTAACACCATGCAGTTTTTATTATCATAGTTCTGTAGTACAGCTTCACATCAGTGGTGGTGAGTTGAATCTGGAAGTTCTTTTATTGTTCAGAATCATTTTTAGCTATCCTGATTTTTTTGTTTATACATAAGAAATTGAGTATTGTTCTTCAAAGGTCAGCAAAGAATTGTGTTGAAATTTTGATGGGGATTGCATTGAATCTGTAGATGGATTTTTGTAGGATGGCCATTTTAGCTATATTAATCCTACCACTTCTTGAGCACGAAAGATTTTTTTTCATCTTTTGATATCCTCTTCAGTTTCATGAAAGACATTTACATGGAAAATATTGAGCTTCGTAGATCTGTTAGTGAATAAGAGAGTCAAAGCTTTGTTTTCCCTCAAACCTCTGGAGCTGAAGACTGAACCCAGGACTTTTTGATTATTAGGCAGAATCTACTACTACCCTAAATCCACAAACCCCAAGTCTTTTAAATGCATTTTATGTTCTCTATAACTACTTAATTATACCAACTACAATTATAATTAGTTGACTATAGTAACTGGTGTGAGTACAAATTAGTACAATGCCAATCATGTAAGACAATCTGCTTCCTTTTATGTTTTCTCTTCTTACCATTTTTTACTCATGTTTCTAAATACAAACTACAGGCAAGAGTCAGATAAAGTGAATTGTTATAAACCAGCTACATAATTATATATATATATATATATATATATATATATATATATATTTAAAACACTTTTTTGGATTTTTGGAGGCATTTTTCTTATATTGTACTGCAGGCTAGCCAAGAACTCACTTCAGCCCACCTGCCTTATCTAAAAGTGCTACAATATCATGCATTGTGTCCCATGGAATACTTTTAAACCCACTTTTGTTGGTTACTTGATAGTTCTTTGATATTCGATAAGAAATCAGAAATTATTTTCTCTTAATAACCCCTCATTATTTACTATTTCTGGTCTATACTATGTATGAGTTTTATAGAAAACATCTTCCAAAGCACACTAGGTTATTTGGGGAATATAATAGTTTTTGTTAAAATTCATTACTGTTTCCATATTTCTGTGTTTTTTTTTTATTGTTGATATTCTTGTTATTGAGACAGTGTCTTCTGTGTTCAGCCTGGCCATACACTCACTGTGTAGCTGAGAGTGATTTTACATCCCTGATTTTCCTGACATCATCTCCTGAGTGCTGGGTTTCAGATCCGTACCATTATTTTTCTTTCTTTTTCCTTGTTTTCTTCTTTTCTTCCTTCTTTTTGTTCTTTTGTTCTTTCATTCTTTTGTTTTTTCTTTCTTTCTTTCTTTAACAAGGTTTCTCTGTGTAGCCATAGCTGTCTTGGGACTTGCTCTGCAGACCAAGCTGTCCTTGAACTCACAGAGATCTCCCTGTGTCTGCTGCCCAAGTGCCAGGATTAAATGTGGGAACTACCACCACCACATGGCTCTAGCTTTTTATTTATTTATTTATTAATAATTTTTTAATAAGATATTTTTTATTTACATGTCATATGGTTTCTCCTTTTCCAGTTTCCCCTCCAAAAACCAACAAACCAACCAAACAAACAAAAACAACAAGAACAAACCCCTGTTGCCTCCCCCCTCCCCATGCTTGCCACCCTACCCTCTCCCACTTTTTGGCCCTGGCATTCCCCTACACTGGGGCACAGAATCTTCACGGGGCCAAGGGCCTCTCTTCCCATTGATGATCGACTTTGCAATCCTCTACTATACACATGCTGCCAGAACAATCAGTCCCACCATATATAGTCCTTGGTTGGTGGTTGAGTCCCTGGGAGCTCTGAGGGTACTAGTTAGTTCATATTGTTGTTCATCCTAAGGGGCTGCAAACCCTTCAGCTCATTTAGTCCTTTCTCTAACTCCATCACTGGGGACCTTGTACTGACTCCAATGGATGGCTGTGAGCCTCTACATCTGTATTAATCAGGTACTGTCAGAGCCTCTCAAGAGGTAGCTATATTAGGCTGTCATGACCTTCCTTCTGTCTCTGTTCCATAATTAGTCTCTGCAAATTCTTCCATGGGTATTTTGTTCCCCCTTTTAAGAAGGAATGAAATACCCACATTTTGGTCTTCCTTCTTCTTGAGTTTCTTGTAGTTTGTGGGTTGTTCTTCCTGTATTCTGAACTTCTGGGCTAATATTCATTTATCAGAGAGTGCATAACATGTGTGTTCTTTTGTCATTGGGTTACATCCTCACTCAGGATGATATTCTTCAGATTCATCCATTTCTCTAAGAATTTCAAAAATTCATTGTTTTTAATAGCTGAGTAGTACTCCATTGTGTAGATGTACCACAACTTCTGTATCCATTCCTCTGTTGAGAGACATCTGGGTTGTTTCCAGCTTCTGGCTATTATAAATAAGGCTGCTATGAACATGGTGGAGCATGTGTCCTTATTACATGTTGGAGCACCTTCTGGGTGTATGCCCAGGAGTGGTATAGCTGGGTCCTCTGGTAGAACTATGCCCAGTTTCTGGAGGAACCACCAAACTGATTTCCAGAGTGGTTGTACCAGCTTGCAATTCCACCACCAATGAAGGAGTGTTCCTCTTTCTCCACAACCTCTCCAGCATCTGCTGTCACCTGAGTTTTTTATCCTAGCCAATCTGACTAGTGTGAGGTGGAACCTCAGGGTTGTTTTGATTTGCATTTCCCTTATGACTAAGGATGCTGAACATTTCTTTAGGTGTTTCTCAGCCATTCGGTATTCATCAGGTGAGAATTTTTTGTTTAGATCTGTACCCCATTTTTTAATAGGGTTATTTGGTTCTCTAGAGTCTAACTTATTGAGTTCTTTGTATACATTGGATATTAGCCCTCTATCAGGTATACGATTGGTAAAGATCTTTTCCCAATTTGTTGGTTGCCGTTTTGTCCTATTGACAATGTCTTTTGCCTTACAGAAGCTTTGCAACTTTATGAGGTCCCATTTGTCAATTCGTGTTCTTAGAGCATAAGCTATTGGTGTCCTCTTTAGGAAATTTTCCCCTGTGCCTATTTGCTTGAGGTTCTTCCCCACTTTCTTTTCTACTAGTTTCAATGTGTCTGGTTTTATGTGGAGGTCTTTGATCCACTTGGACTTGAGTTTTGTACAAAGAGATAGGAATGGATCGATTTGCATTTTTCTACATGCTAACCGCCAATTGAGCCAGCACCATCTGTTG
>NW_022196905.1:267570063-267575168 GCF_008632895.1 Mastomys coucha | reverse complement strand
GTTTATCAGGTTTAGGAGCTCTCTGGTTGAATTTTTGGGGTCACTTAAGTATACTATCATATCATCAGTAAATAGTGATAATTTGACTTCCTACTTTCCAATTCATATCCATTTGATGTCCTTTTGTTGTCTATTTGCTCTGGTTAGGACTTCAAGTACAATATTGAATAGGTGGGGAGAGAGTGGGCAGTCTTGTCTAGTCCCTGATTTTAGTGGGATTGCTTCAAGTTTCTCTCTATTTAGTTTGATGTTGGCTACTGGTTCTCTGTATATTGCTTTTACTATGTTTAAGTATGGGCCTTGAATTCCTGATCTTTCCAAGACTTTTATCATGAAGGGATGTTGGATTTTGTCAAGTGATTTCTCAGCATCTAATGAGATGATAATATGGTTTTTTTCTTTGAGTTTGTTTATGTAGTGAATTACGTTGATGGATTTCCATATATCAAACCATCCCTGCATCCCTGGGATGAAGCCTACTTTGTCATGGTGGATGATCGTTTTGATGTGTTCTTTGATTTATTTTGCAAGAATTTTATTGAGTATTTTTGTATTGATATTCATAAGGGAAATTGAAGTTTTCTTTCTTTGTTAGGTCTTTGTGTGGTTTAGATATAAGTGTAATTGTGGCTTCATAGAACATATTGGGTAGAGTACCTTCTGTTTCTATTTTGTGGAATAGTTTGAGGAGTATTAGTATTAGGTCTTCTTTGAAGGTTTGATTAAACTCTGCACTAAACCCATCTGGTCCTGGGCTGTTTTTGTTTGGGATCCTATTAATGACTGTTTCTATTTCATGAGCAGATATGGGACTGTTTAGATCATTGATCTAATCTCGATTTAACTTTGGTACCTGTTATCTGTTTAGAAAATTGTCCATTTCATCCAGGTTTTCCAGTTTTGTTGAGTATAGGCTTTTGTAGTAGGATCTCATGATCTTTTGGATTTCCTCAGTGTCTGTTATGTGTCCCTTTTCATTTGTGATCTTGTTAATTAGGATACTGTCTCTGTGCCCTCTAGTTAGTCTGGCTACGGGTTTATCTATTTTGTTGGTTTTCTCAAAGAACCAGCTCCTGGTTTGGTTGATTCTTTGTATAGTTCTTTTTGTTTCTATTTGGTTGATTTCAGCCCTGAGTTTGATTATTTCCTGCCTTTGACTCCTCTTGGGTGAATTTGCTTCTCTTTGTTCTAGAACTTTTAGACATGCTGTCAAATTGCTGGTGTATGCTCTCTCCACTTTCTTTTTGGAGGCACTTAAAGCTATTAGTTCTCCTCTTAGGACTGCTTTCATTGTGTCCCATAAGTTTGGGTATGTCGTGGCTTCATTTTCATTAAACTCTAGAAAGTCTTTAATTTCTTTATTTCTTCCTTGACCAAGTTATCATGGAGTAGAGTGTTGTTGAGCTTCCACATGTATGTGGGCATTCTACTGTTTATGTTGTTTTTGAGGAGCAGTCTTAGTCCATGGTAATCTGATAGAATACAAGAAATTATTTCAATCTTCTTGTATCTGTTGAGGCCTGATTTGTGACCAATTATATGGTCAATTTTGGAGAAGGTACCATGAGGTGCTGAGAGGAAGGTATATCCTTTTGTTTTAGGATAAAAAGTTCTATAGATATCTGTTAAATCCATCTGTTTTATAACTTCTGTTAGTCTCATTGTGTCTTTGTTTAGTTTCTGTTTCCATCATCTGTCCATTGCAGAGAGTGGGGTGTTGAAATCTCACACTATTATTGTGTGCGGTGCAGTGTGTGATTTGATATTTAGTAAAGTTTCTTTTATGAATGTAGATGCCCTTTGATTTGGAGCATAGAGGATCAGAATTGAGAGTTCATCTTGGTAGATCATACCTTTGATGAGTATGAAGTGTCCCTCCTTATCTTTTTTGATTACTTTAGGGAGAAAGTCAATTTTATTTGATATTAGAATGGCTACTCCGGCTTTTTTCTTGGGACCATTGGCTTGGAAAATTGTGTTCCAGCCTTTTATTCTGAGGTAGTGTCTGTCTTTGTCACTGAGGTGGGTTTCCTCTATGCAACAAAATGTTGGGTCCTGTTTACATACCTAATCTGATAGTCTATGTCTTTTTATTGAGGAATTCAGTCCATTAATATTAATAGACATTAAGGAAAAGTAATTGTTGCTTCCTGTTATTTTTGTTGTTAGAGTTGGAGTTCTGTTCATGTGGCTATCTTCTTTTAGTTTTGTTGGAAGATTACATTTTTGCTTTTTCAGAGATGTAATTCCCCTCCTTGTGTTGGAGTTTTCTATTTATTAACCTTTGAAGGGCTGGATTTGTGGAAATATATTGTGTGAATTTGGTTTTGTTATGGAATACTTTGGTTTCTCCATCTATGGTAATTGAGAGTTTTGCTGGGTATAGTAGTCTGGGCTGGCATTTGTGTTCTCTTAGGGTCTGTATGACATCTGCCTAGGATCTTCTAGCTTTCCTAATCTCTGGTAAGAAGTCTGGTGTAATTCTGATATGCCTGCCTCTATATGTTACTTGACCTTTTCCCCTTACTGCTTTTAGTATTCTTTCTTTGTTTTGTGCATTTGATGTTTTTATTATTATGTGGCGGGAGGAATTTCTTTTCTGGTCCAGTCTATTTGGAGTTCTATAGGTTTCTTGTATGTTCATGGGCACCACTTTTTTTAGGTTATGAAAGTTTTCTTCTATAATTTTGTTGAAGATATTTATTGGCCCTTTAAGTTGGAGGTCTTCACTTTCTTCTATACCTATTATTCTTTGGTTTTGTCTTCTCATTGCGTCCTGGATTTCCTGGATATTTTGGATTAGGATCTTTTTGCATTTTGTGTTTTCTTTGACTGTTGTGTTAATGTTTTCTATGGTATCTTCTGCACCTGAGATTCTCTCTTCTCTCTCTTGTATTCTGTTGGTGATGCTTGCATCTATGTTTCCTGACTTCTTTCCTAAGATTTCTAACTCCAGAGTTGTCTCTCTTTGTGATTTATTAACTGTTTCTACTTCCATTTTTAGATTCTGGATGGTTTTGCTCAATTCCTTCACCTGTTTGTGCTTTCCTGTAATCCTTAAGGGATTTTTTTTTTGTGATTCTTTTTAAGGTCTTCTACTTGTTTACTTGTGAACTCCTATAATTCTTTAAGGAATTTTTTGGTCTTCTCTTTAATGGCTTGTACCTCTTTACCTGTGTTCTCCTGTATTTCTTTAAGGGACTTATTCATGTCCTTCTTAAATTCTTCTAGCACCATAGTGAGATATGATTTTAGACCCAAATCTTGCTTTTCCGGTGTTTTGGGATATCCAGGACTTGCTTTTTGGGAGTACTAGGTTCTGATGAAGCCAAGTTGTCTTGGTTTCTGTTGGTAGGGTTCTTTCTTTTGCCTTTCGCCATCTGTTGATCTCTGGTGTTAGATGTTCTTGCTGTCTCTGACTAGAGCTTGTTCCTCCTGTGGGTCTGTAAGCTTCTGTCAGCACTTCTGGGAGATCAGCTCTCCTCTGGTAAAACCCAGGCACAGATGGCTGTGGATCAGTTGTCAGTCCTGAGTCCTGGGGTCAGAGCACACCCTGGAGACAGGACCTCTACTTTCGGGAAAGGTGCAGAGAGGGCTATGGATCTGTTGTCCCCCCTAGGTGTGGTCTGTGGTAGAAAGAATCCTAACCAGGCTACCCTGCTACTTGTGAGGCCTGTGCCTCCCGGCTGATCCTGCCTTAGAAAGTCATTGGAGAGAAAATGGCAGATCTCACCTGGGTCCCTGGGTTAGAGCACTCCCTGAAGGCAGGCTCTCTGCTTGGTGGGAAGGGGCAGAGAGGGCTGCAGATCCACTGCAGCCGTCACTCCTAGGTGTAGACGGAGGTAGAGAGCTAGCTTTTTATTTTTGAGCAGTTATTTCACCTTATGTTTCACTTGTGATAAGTTTACCACTACAGTACATTTTGTACATTGGGTTTTTTTAAATATAAAACAATCTTATACAGTCTTTGTTTTTATTATCTATAATTTTAATAATTAAAATTATTTCTTTATATTCATATATAAAACAATATGGTTCTGCAGAGTAGTTCAAGAATATTTTGTGTAGATATACATGGTGATATGCATACCTACAAGTCTACCATTTGAGAAGCTGAGGCAGGAGAATCATGAACTTATTTCCAGTCTAGATCACTTAGATCCTGTCTCAGAAATGCTTTAAAACATCTTTTCAATAATGATAAAATGATGGTTTTAGATAGAAATTTGTTCCAAATATGCTACATAATTTGAACTTTACATTTTTGTGTGTTATTACATTGGAACAAACACAATTTGAAGGTAGCTTTGCCTCTGTCTTAGTCAAGGTTTTCTTTCTATGAAAAGACCACAGCAACTCTTATAAAGGAAAACATTTTAATTGGGACTGGCTTACAGTTTCAGTGGTTTAGTCCATTATCATCATGGCAGGAAGCATGGCAGCATGCAGGTAGACATTGTGCTGGAGAAGGAGCTGAGAGTTCTACATCTAGATCTGCAGGCTGTAGAAGGAGACTATGTGCCACACTGGGCATAGTTTGAGCCTGGGATACCTCAAAACCCACCCTCACATCAACACATTCTCTTCATCAAGGCCACATGTACTCCAACAAGGCCACACCTCCTAATAGTGCCACTTCCTATAGGCCAACCATTCAAACATATGAGTATATGGGGGCCATAACAATTCACACCATTATAGCCAGCACAATGATTCTCAACATACAGAGTCTCACACAAGCCACATCTGGTGTTTCAACTTTTTTGCAGTTTCAGATGAAACTGTTTTCATTTCAGGTTCAACCTCTACATACGAGTTTTCTCATTTGAGTATTCAGAATCATTCACCTTAGTTGTTTTTTTTTTTTTTAACTTTTATTGCATTATAATGAGAAAAGTTACATGATTTCTATTTATCTGAATTTGTTAACATTTAAAAACATATTTTAAACAGTAAACAGAAAAAGCAAACAGAATTAAAAAGTAAACAGAATCAATTCACATTCTTCTTTCCCTATTGTACCCCAACTCCTCCCAGAGACCCCCCTTCAATACCTACAATATCTTTTTTGTCATATTCCTAAAAATTTATAAAATATTATAACA
>NW_022196905.1:267568533-267569239 GCF_008632895.1 Mastomys coucha | reverse complement strand
ACCATAGTATAGTGTAAAAATATGAAATAAACAATACTACTAATATAGAGGCTGAGATAGGAGAAGCAAGATTTCAAGACCTTTATGTTGTACACGGCAAGACACTGTCACAAACAAGCTGAAAGTATATATAGATTGTACAATATTGGACCTATTTCTCCAATTACCAAATTAGAGAGACCATCAGATGACAATCAACAAATTTCCAGTTCCTCATATTATTGGATTTCAATCGATTAGGATATGTTGGTAATATTAATTTTCATATTAAGATATTAAGAAAAAGTAATTGTCACTTCCTGTTGTTTTTGTTGTAAGAGGTGGAATTAGGTTTGTGTGGATTTGTTGAAAGATTACTTTTTTGCTTCTTTTACGGTGTAGTTTTGCTCCTTATGTTGATGTTTTCTGTCTATTATCCTTTGTAGGGCTGGATTTGTGGAAAGATATTGTGTAAATTTAGTTTTGTCATGAAATATCTTGTTTTCTCCATCTATGGTAATTGAGAGTTTTGCTGGGTATAGTAGCCTGAGCTGGCATTGTGTTCTTGTAGGGTTTGTATGCCCAGGATCTTGTAGCTTTCATAGTCTCTGGTGAGAAGTCTGGTGTAATTCTGAGAGGCCTGCCTTTGTATGTTACTAAACCTTTTTCCCTTACTGCTTTTAAAATTCTTTCTTTGTTTAGTGCATTTAGTGTTTTTATTATTATG
>NW_022196905.1:267566088-267568125 GCF_008632895.1 Mastomys coucha | reverse complement strand
GTGGGAGAATTGTGTTCTGATGATGCCAAGTGACCTTGGTTTGTGTTGTTTATTTTCTTATGCTTGCCCCCACCCCGGCATCTGGTTATCTCTAGTGCTACCTGCCCTTGCTAAATCTGACTGAAACCTGTCCTTTCTGTGATCCTGGTTGTGTCAGAACTCCTCAGATTCAAGCTGTCTCTGTGATCCTGTGATCCTGTGATTCTGGGATTCTCTGATCCTGGGCTTGTTAGAGCACCTGTGAGTGGGGCTTCCTCTGTGTGTTGTGGGACTGGCTGTGGAGCTTGCGCTCAATGTCTGCTGAGGACACCAGCCCAGACAGACTGGAAGGAACCTGAGTCACTGGGCTGGCAGAGTTCCTGTGTGCCTAGTCCCACTGGTCCCAGTTACTCCTGGGAGTGGAGCTTCCTCTGAGTGTTGAGGGACTGGCTGCAGAGTTTGCACCCAAGGTCCGTTCAGGACACCAGCCCAGAGAGACAGGAAGGAACCAGAGCTACTGCACTGGTAGAGTTCCTGTGTGCCTGCTGGTCCCAGTTACTCCCAGTGTTGGGACAGATGTTGGTTCCTCCTCACTTCTGATCGTGGATTTGTCAGAGCACTTGGGAGTGGAGCTTCCTCTGAATGTTGTGGGACTGGCTGCGGAGCTTGTGCCCAAGGTCTGCTCAGGACACCAGCCCAGACAGACTGCAAAGAACCAGAACCACTGGGCTGGCAGAGTTCCTGTGTGCCTGGTCCCACTGGGCCCAGTTATTCCCAGTGTTGGGACAGTTGTTGGGTCCTCCTCACCTCTTATCCTCCACCTTAGTTTTTAAAATGTATCTCTGATGATATTTTTATATAATATCACCCTAATGAATTTCTGCATGTCCCTCTGGCTCTACTGCATGTATGGCACAATATCAAGTGACTTTCAGGAGCCATAGACCACACCACAGCAAAACTGAAAAACAAGTAGAGGAAATTATTATTTCAGCGTGTGAAATTACTCAAAATGTGTGTAAACAGAGGATAGAGAGAGATCATTAGTAAAGTGCTCACTGTAGAAGCATAATGAGCTGAACACACATCATCAGAACCCACATAAAACAAACTGGGTACAGTGGTGCATCCATAACCCCAGCACTGGGAGATAGATCCCAAGAACTTGCTGGCCAGCCAGCCTTGCCAAAATGTTGAAGTCCATCTTAAATGAGAGAGTCTGTTTCTAAAGGTAAGTTGGAAAGTAATAGAAGACCTCAGAGCTCTATACATGTGTATGTTCAAGTACTCCCCCTTTAAGTACAAATAGAAATAGCCCAGGTATATCATTAATTTTGCTTTGTTTTGGTTCAGATAAAGTCCCCTGATACAGTAGAGTAACTCTCAGGGTAAAGGGGAAATCTAAGCAGCATATATTGCCATGCACCTCTTATAACTTATGCTATCCTTATTTTGACATTTTCACAATTACAGAAAGCAAAGTTTGCAACCAAAGAAGACCAGTTCAAGAAATCTGGAAAAGGAGAAAAGAAAAAAAGTAAAGAAAAGTATGGCATGAAGATATGTGATCTTTTTCTTCCTCGAATTGTAAAAATGTGCCTTAATCACAGGTTTTTTAAAATAAAAATAACAAATATATAGTTTTAAATCGGGCCAGAATATGATGGGGAAAAGTCAAAAGGGAGAAAACAAGGAACTATTACAGGATTAGAGGTGGTGAGTGAACTGTGAGAGGTAAGGGGTTCTACTATTACTACTTATTATATTATATACATGCTACTTAAATAGTCATTAAATCCCTATGTTTTACATGGTAAACAAATAAATAACTTTTCTGAAGCCAACTTTTCAATGCTATGATTAAAATGTAAAGTGACTGCGATTTTGAAAGCGTACTTGTCATTTTTCTTCCCTGAACACTTTTCTTCTTTAAAGAACTTCTGCAGCTGATAAACAACTTCCACAAAATGGCTGGATATAAAATTAACTCAATGAGGTAACCCAATCACAAAAGAACAAACACGGTATGCACTCACTGATAAGTGGTTATTAGCCCAG
>NW_022196905.1:267557370-267565620 GCF_008632895.1 Mastomys coucha | reverse complement strand
TTTTTTGGAGGGGAAACTGGGAATGGAGAAATTTACATGTAAATAAAGAAAATATCTAAAAAAGAAAATTAACTCAAACAAATCAGAAGCCTTCCTTCATACAAATGATAAATATGGAAAGAACACCCTTCACAATAGTCACAAATGATATGAAATATCTTGGTGTAACTCTAACCAAACAAGTGAAAGATCTGTATAACAAGAACTTCTAATCTCTGAAGAAAGAAATCAAAGACCTTAGAAGATGACAACTTCTCCCATGCTCACAGACTGGTAGAATTAACATAATAAAAATGGCCATCCTACCTAAAGCAATCTACAAATTCAATGCAATCCCCATCAAAATCCAACACAATTCTTCACAGACATGGACAGAGCAATTCTTAACTTCATATAGAAAAACAAAAAAAAAAAACCCAGGATACCAAAAACAATTCTCAGCAATAAAAGAACTTCTGGGAGAATCACCATCCCTGACCTCAAGCTGCACTACAGAACAATTGTGATAAAAACTGCATTGTATTGGTACAGTGATAGGCAGAGCTTTTAGTTACTGGAATTTTATTGGATAAGAACTTTGTTCTTTGAAGAATAGTGTTCCGGGAAGAAAAATGACCAGGACACTTTCAAAATTTCAGTCACTTTACATTTTAATCATAGCACTGAAAATTTGGCTTGAGAAAATTAGTCATTTGCTTATCATTTAGGCCATAGGGAGCTAATGACTCTTTTAAGTGGTATGTATGTAATGTAATAAGTAGTAATAAGAGCAGCAGCAGCAATAGTAGTAGTACTTGATGTATGAGAGGCAGAGGAGTGCGCTTAGCAGGTAAAAGTGCTTGCTTCATAAGCCTGACAACCTGAGTTTGATCCCTGGATACCACATAAAATCCAGACTCATCGTTTATAATCCTATTGATCTTATGGGGAGATGGGAGACAGGAACAGGTCATGTTTACAGTACAATGGAAGAAACAAGAGACAATGCCTCATACACAAGGTAAAAGGAAAGAATTGCCTCTTTAGAAATAAAAGATACTGTTACTTTCTTTAAAAAAAAAAAGAAAGGGTTGTCTTCTGACTTTCATACATAAACTATGTCATGAGCTCTCCCTCTATTTTCTGTCTCTTTCTGTTTCTGTCTCTGTTTCTCTGCCTCTGTCTTTCTCCCTCTGTGTGTGTGATAAAGGTAATAAAAATATGAATTTATTTTATGATTTTAAATGGTCTGAAGACTTCAGGAAAGCAAAGCACTGATGTGTTTTCAGATATCATGATTTTTTAAAAAAATATTTTTAATTACAGGAAATTTTCTCCAACCAGAGAATTTAAATCAGTTGAAGAACTGCTTAAAATCCAAGTAAGATATATCCTCTCTGAGTCTATTTCTTTAATAATTCATTGAATATTATCTTTTGCATGCCACTTCGGATTTGAATCATAAGTGCTCCATTTTGATGACTTTCCTTTTGGACTCTGCTGTCCTCTGAGGTGGCTGAGTCCCATCAGAAACCTAACTATATTTCTGGCTCTTTGCCATGCATTTCTTTTCCAGTTTCCAGGTCCAACTGAGATCCCTGACTGGTGATTAGAGGTCTGTTTTTTGTCTTCATTGTTACTTGGGTTTTGTTTTAGTGAATAGAGTCCTCTCATATTTCAATAATAATTATGGGGTTTTCAAATGTTTTCTTAAAACAATTGCTTTTTTAAAAAATTTACAAGTGTTTAACACTTTAAAGTTGGTTTTTATATTTTTATTTGACTTTGTTTTTTTCTGATGAGACACAGTCTTCAAATTGCCATTTTCCTGTATGATGTTGGGTCCTTTTTTTACTTTCTCCTTTTAATTGCTTTTCAACAGTTTGATTTAGTTGCGTGAACACATGACTGTTCTTAACACACTAAGTTGGCATGTGCTCAGCATCTGGAGTATGTAACTTTTGCCAAACATGTTTTTGCCTCTTTCTGTTCCTGTATGGATACCCAATTGGGTGGTAGAAATTTGATGTCACTCTACATATTCCTTATATGCGTGTAAAAAGTTAATTTCTGTATTTATGTATTTCACACTGATACATCTAAGTGGTTTCACTTTTTCATTGTCCTTTCGAATTTTTTTTAAATCACATTCTTGTTTCCCTTTTGCACCCCAACTCCTCCCAGAGACCCCCTCTTCAATACCTACAATATCTTTTTTGTCATATTCCTTAAAATTTATAAAATATTATAACAATAAAATGAGTATTATAAAAGTTGTTTGATATAAAACAATCAATTTAACAGTGTTATGTAGATGCTTGTCTACAGCAATACTGAAAATACATACATTTTTCTCAATATAAATTTTAAATAACTCCAAACATATTAACTGCAAATTTCAAAATAATACATCACTACTAGTATTTTCTTAGATGAACATAAATATATAAATTCTTTTTGTTTGTTTGTTTGTTTTGTATTTAGTAGAGTTTAAAATCTTGTCTCTTACTGTGGTACAAACTGCATTGTATTGGTACAGTGACAGGCAGAGCTTTCAGTTACTGGAATTTTATTGGATAAGAAATTTGTCCTTTGAAGAATAGTGTTCAGGGAAGAAAAATGACCAGGACACTTTCAAAATTTTTAGCCCAAAATAAGAACAATTTTTAGACATTGGATTTCATTGTAATAAGGTTGTACTTCAATGACCCTCAAATCACCAAAGGATTTTACTTCCACCGTAGCTAAGCTGACAGTTGACAGTTCTGCTGCGCCAAGGAATGAATTATAGGCACAATTTTTGGATACAGACTTCCTGCTAAGGCCAAAACTATTTGACTTGAGTGAGTGACTTGATTCTCAGGCCACAGAGAACAGGTTACATCCATTTAAGAAATGGTGTGTGTATTAAGATGGTCTGTCCATAAAGTCATTCACCAACTGTTTCAATGAACAATGGTTCTGCTCGGAGGGTGGCACAGACATTAGGTGAGGGTAAGAATTTGGTTCATTGTCTGTGATAATTTGGAAAAGCATTCGTCTCAGAGAAAGAGTAACTTATAAAGTCCTCTTCTTCAAACTTGATACAAGAGCTACAAATGTCAAGCAAAGCATTCAGTCTCACTCTTTGTTGTTCTCTTTCCTACAAGCCACCTCCCAAGTTAATTGTCTATGTTCCTTTTGGGTATGTAAATACTTCATTGTTCTTTCTAACTTGCTATTCTGTCTATACATTCAGTTTGAAAACCATGATATAATTGTTAATACTCCAGTTGTTGCCATTTGGCTGTTTATTACAGTTTGTGTTTGATGAGATCTCTGTAAATTCATTCATGGGCACATTGGGCACTGTCTGTTGGCTGCTTTAAAAGTGTTCTATGATAATTTTAAAATCAGGATTGTCTTAGGGTATCTTTCTTGGTTTCTTTTGCCTTAATAGTAAGTCCATTTTTAGTTTATTATAATTGTTTCATGGATATTGTAATGTGGTGTTGATACTCCAGCATCTACTATGTCCCTTTGATGATGAGTATTTTTCCTTTATTATATCATGAACAGGATTGGGTTTTAGTGGAAATTACATACTTATCCAGCCATTTATTTTAATTCTTGTAGATTTTGCCAAGTTGTTTTAAGTCTTTACTTTGTACATGTTATTCACAGGTTAGAGGGAGGCCTGGACAGATTTTATACAAAACTATTGAGCCCTTAATTTCTGCTTCCTTCTTTGTGTGATATTAACTGAGGCTTTCCATGGTTAGGATTGTCCCAAACAGTGCCCTTGTTTATAAGTTATAAAGACCGAGGCTTTTTGTAAGTTTGGGTGCCTCATGTGGCTCAGGTAAGCCTTATTCCCAAACTGAAATCTGTAAAATCAGGAATCTTATCTAGATCTTCTCTTCCTCCACGGGCTACTCACCCTCGTTCACACATGAGTGCTGGTGCTTCTGTTCTGTGCAGTGTACAAGGTTAGATGTGGCACAGATTGTCCTCAAGGAGCTTGTTGTGACAAAAGCCATACATGAGGCTTTAGATATGGATCTCAAGCCATCATCCGCTGGAGGCTTCCTGTATGTGTAACTAATTTCTGCTAAGCCTGAACTATATTAGATGTTAAAATTGGAGATTCTTCTAACAACACTTCAAACATTTCCACTTAAATATTTCAGACCTAGTGAAAATGCAATGAAATGTTTCATTTATAGTAGTTCTAGTTTACAAGATTCATGGTAATTTTGAGTGTTGGAAATCAACAGGAAGCCATAGCTTCAAGTTGCATCCACCACTGCATAGGAGGACTTTGCAGCTAGATGTATTCAGATCATCATACTGGCATTCTGTGTATTTGAGATATGTAATAAACACAAACTAAATCTGAAAAGTACCAGAATGAATATTGTTCTCTCTCTTTACCTCATAGAAAGAAGCAGAATTCCTGAGAACAGAGAAGCAAACCCTTCAGGAACAACTGAAATGGGCTTTAGAGGTGAGGTCATACCTCTAAACAGCAGCAAGCTAAGAGAATGCCCAGCTGGGAATTTCTAAATGAATGCTTTGATCTTATCAACTTAGTGTGTATCTGTTTATGTATGTATGTATGTGTGTATGTATGTATGTATATGTATATTTATATTTATATTTACATGTGTGTATATGTACACACATATGCATATATACATATATATATGTATATACACATATGATATCACACACATACATATATAATTCATTGCTGCATATAGATATCTGTACCTGCAAATATTTTAATAGACTATAATGTTCTTTCATATCTAGAACAGCAACACAGAAAGAAAATAAGTCTTTCTTCATGAAGAAAGCAATCTCTTTCAAACTGGTGATACACAATCTATTTGGATGTAAATCACTACTCAGAGGTGGGAAAGATGGCTCAGTGATTAAGAGTGCTGTCTCTGACTATATTGCCTGCCTTTGGATCCCTTTATCCTAACTGGGCTGCCTCTCTAAGCTTCTATAGAAGAAGATGTGGAAGAGGGGAAGCAGAGGGAGAGGAGGTGAGAGGAAGGGACTGGGAGAGAGGCGAGAGGGGGAGTTGTGAGCAGGATGTAAAGTAAATAAGTTGTCAGAAGCCACCTAGGAAAAGCTAAGGCTTTCAAGTGAATTTTCTGGAGATGCCCCAGGATTTTTCATGACCTGTGATAGATGACCTCTGAGATGCAGGGTCCTTAGAGACTTCATCCCAGGATTGCTTCTTGCTGTTGATATGCCCTTTTCTGTCACGATTACATAGTCTATTGATTCCAGGGCATCAGCCAACTCTATTTGGTAAATTTCCTGCAGAACAACATGAAGATGTACTCTTATATAGCAAGTATATGCTTATAGAGATGATTATGTATGGTTTCACAGTTTCTGATAGTGAGTTTATAGAACTCTTAAATTGATACAAGTAACTCTTAAATGATATAAGTGCTCTAAGCCCCCTATAGAGTGAAACTGCATATAGAGCTCTGTAAACCTTCATGTGTCATGGGCCAATTTCACTAGGATAAGAAAGTAGGCTTGAAACAAATTTGTGATTGAAGAAAAACATTCATTCTAGGTCAGGTGCAAGGATGAAGCCACAGGTGTGCACTATGATAAAGCAAGGCCCTGTGAAACGGTTGCTTTAAACTTATAATGAGGTTATAGAATGAAACACTGCCTTGTACTTACTATCCTTATCCTTCTGTAACTCCCCTTTTACATAACATTTCATCTATGAGGTAATTTTATAATAGGACTTTTCTCCATCCACCAAATGTGTATATAAATATTTATGTATCTATATGTGTGTGTGTCTGCCTATATGTATGTACATGTCTAGGTATATGTGCATGTATGTAGGTATGCATTAACACTTGTGGAGTTGCTGAGACAGATGTTTGTGCACATCCAAAGTTTGTGTGTGTGTGTGTGTATGTTTTTGTGAGTGCTTGAATTCTCCCTTTCTTCCTTTTCTTTTCTCTCTGGCTCACAAACAGTTAATGAACTCGAAAACTTTTGCCTGTTCAGCCAGGGACTCTTGAACCACAGAGAAACTAATAAATCTTTTTTATTTAATCCCCTGCTGCTATCAATAGGAATTAATTACCAGGCGCCAGAGTCTTTTGACCTTAGAATAGCAAAGGCTTAGGGAAGAAAAAAATTTATCAAAAGTAAGCTACTTTAGCCCCTGCAACCGCCAACACCACCCTTTGCTACCTGCCTCAGTACCTAGTATCCATTCTCAGATGCCCATACACATGGGTAAGGAAGGAAGGAAAGAAACGAAGGAAGGAAGAAAGAACTGGCTCTTGTCCTTTCAATTAAATTTAATACAATGAGTATGTTGTCTGTTTCTGTTCTTTCTCAAGTTCTAGCCAAACAAAAATTAATGTGAGATATAAACATTTCATAAATGAACACTGAAAACTATAAGTACTTATAGTTTATATAACTTTTTAAGAAAATATAGGACAATTCATTAATTAAATAATTTTAAAGAGAAGCTATGAACAAAGAGACTGGATTTTAGAATAAAACAGTAAACAGAAAAGCAATGGGAATTTTTTTATCCAAGACGTTTATTCAGTCACATTATTCAGAAAATGTAATGGAAAAATTTAGAACAATGTAGGATAACATTTAACAAAGGTACAGGTATTTTTTGGGGGAGAGTCATAGATGAAGAATGACAAAACACAAATTTTCCGATTTCAAACCTCTGTATTATCAGTATTCTAATCTACCATGTTTCTCAAATTGATACATAAGTAAAAGAAATCAGCTCATAAATGCAAATGCAAATGCAATTATTTTTGAGCATAAGAAAACTACTGTAAGATGTAAGGAACAAGAAACTTAGTTATGTAAAAGAAGAACAATGAAGGCAGTTATCCTCCTCCAACATGAATGAATACTGCAGGATTTCAGTGATGAAAGCACTTCCACTTCTGGTGCTGAATGTAAAGCAGGGGTGCATTAAATTAACATGATAACATGCTATTTAACCACTTGTAGTACTAAAGTTCTTATAGAAGAATAAAGTAGTTGCACCAAGTAAGCATTTATGGAAAAGATAGGTTAATATAGTACTGGTTGTTTTAAAGTACCAGAGTTACAAATGAACATAAATGATAATTGAGCGATACGTTATTGTCTAGCCAGTGTGACAAGTGTGGGTTGCAAGCATCCCAGGATAGCTGTGAATATGATGACAATATCATCTCAGTGTCTTTCCTAGTTTGGTTTCTGTTGCTTCTACAAAACACTGACCAAAGCAACCTGGAAAGGAAAGGGTTTATTTGCCTTACATGTCCTGATCATTGAGGGAATTCAGGACAGGAACTCAAGCAGGGATCAAGGCAGGAGCCATGGAGGAAACTGCTTACTATCTTACTTGCTGCTTTTGCTCATCTGATTTCCTTGGACCTCCTACCTATCGGTGGCACAACCCACAATGGGCTGGAGCCTACTCTATTAACCATTAATCCAGAAAATGACCCACAGGAATACCCACAGGCCAATCTGACGGAGTCATTTCTTCAGCTGAGGCTCTGTTTCCTCAGGTGACTCTGGCTTGTGTCAAAATGACAAAAACTAAGTACCACACTGTCAAAAGATCAGACATCCAGGTAAAGCAAACCTTTCTGAGGATTATTACCCAAAAGATGAGTTTGAGTTTCTAAGTTTTCAACTTTTTTATTTTATTTTATTTTGTTTACTTTAAGTGTATGGATGTTTTGTCTGTGTGTATGTCTGTGTGTCACGTGCGTGCAATGCCCTCAGAGGCTAAAACATGGCACCAGATCTTCTGGAGCTGGAGTCACAGTCAGTTGTGAGCTACCATGTGGATGCTGTAAATGTACATCCTGAGCTTTAGGAAGGGCAACCCGTCTTCCTAACCAGCTAGCCAGTCTCCAGCATCCCCTGGATACTGGATAATTTACAATTTTCAAGTTGTAAATTATGGTTTGAGTTGTCTTCAACCTTGATATATGGTTTGTAAGTTATAAGGGAATATTGGTTGCTCTGCATGCATGGCTCAGGAAGAGCATGCTCTGGAACTGAAAGCCATGAAACTGAGAAGCTTGTCCAGGCACATATACAACATAGATAGTATCAAATATTTTATATAAAGATATTTCATAGACTTCCCTGAAATACACAAGAAACCCAAATAAGTAGATTGTGGTTTAAAAATAAATACAGACAATATAATATATATATATCAATAAAACACAGACATATAATATATATCAACCTCATTGA
>NW_022196905.1:267552565-267555625 GCF_008632895.1 Mastomys coucha | reverse complement strand
AAAAAAAAAAAAAAAAAAAAAAAAAAAAAATAAGGTTTTAAAAACTAAAGGCATTCTGCTTAAAATGGGTAAAATTGAGAGATACAAGACACACAGATATATGACATGCTTGATCTTGTAAGTGACATGTCCTCGATCTTACCATATCCTCTGCATTTGAAAAGCTTCATTTTCTAGTGAATTGTTGGTTATGGCAAGACTATACAAGAGAAGGCAAAATCACTGGCATGAATGCCAGGCTGAGAACATGGTCATCAGTTGAGAGGCTGCATGCTGAAAGCATAGTGAGTGGTACTGTGAAAAGTCCCTAACTGAGTACTAAATTTATCAGGTTAGCTTACAATACACAACATGGGAAGCCATGAAAGAACAAAATTTTAGGCAAAGCAGCAACATTTAAGTCTATAATTTTGTACAAAACAAATGATGAATTACTAAAACAGGTGAATTATTCTCCTTTATTAAGCCCATAGTTTAAAAGTCCTTTGTGTATATGGTAAATAGTTCCTCCTGTCTCTGTGAATGTTGCTCCTTTGTTATTCCAGTACTCTTGGCTGGCTGTGACACTGTTACTGTCCAGGTTAAATTTTGTGTCTGATCTGGGACATGAGTTGTTGAATCTTGATTTCACATAAGTACCTTGTTATTACCTGTGTCAGGAGATAAAAATATAAAACCAAACAGCAATAAAGGAAAAATATGGCATCTCTGCTACTGAATACTAGCTTTCATTATATAAGAATTCTATTGTGTGATCTCATTGATAAGATGGACAAAAGAGTGACTGGCTTGTAATATTGCTTAAATCAAGGAAGGGGCTGGGATTGCTATTATTTCTGCCAGGAGCTGAAAATAATTATCTGTCAAAGCTTAATTAATGGAATGTGGTAATACTTTAAAGAATGAGTAAGTATAAAATGACATAATGTTCACGAACAGCTTATGTAAGTTGTTAGCACTGTGTATCATAGTTTTGCTGGTGCTTTTTAGCCCAGCCATAGTTCTCTGGATGGCTGTATGAAAATCCATTGTGACATATCAGTGCACTGCTTCTCCTGCAACAAACACAAATTGTGAACTGGCTCTACCATACCAGTTCACCACTGAGAGTAGACCAGGGTCAGTGTCTGTTGGAGAGAGTTATCTGCGGTCATTCACGTGTCCAGGCATATAGAATCTTTACCATAGTACAGTGGCTTCTGACACCACATTCAGCCTCATCACTCAGGACTGACCGGAGGAACTTTGCATTTGTCACATTTAACTTGAAGGAAGACTAGAGATGCAGACTAGCAAAGTATCTAAGAAAAAAAGGAAACCGTTTTGGTGAACTGCCAAAAGTATTGCTGTACGTGGGTAAAGAATATTCATATGAAAGAAGCAACATTAACTGATGTTCAGGCCTGGAGTGA
The DNA here is from genome assembly GCF_008632895.1 of Mastomys coucha. Classification (NCBI taxonomy): domain Eukaryota; kingdom Metazoa; phylum Chordata; class Mammalia; order Rodentia; family Muridae; genus Mastomys; species Mastomys coucha. The sequence goes on along the minus strand of NW_022196905.1, from coordinate 267,554,213 downwards.
CACTAAGTGTCGACATCTATGTTACAGAAAAATACCTGTTACTGTTCAAAGGAATTAGTCTATTAATAAAAACATACTTGTTGGGCACAGGTTTCAATTTGACCAGATGCTTCAATAAATTTTCCAGTATTCATTTTCAATATACATTAAAAATATATTTTTGAAATCACCCTGATATAAGTGCATTAGTATAATAAACTATAACAAGTATATTTATAATAATACAGTTATAAATACATTTAAAATAATTTTTTTCTACTAAAATTATATTTAAAACCCTATAGACTTTTAATTAAGAAACAAAGTTTCGGGGCCAGCTCTTCATTAATCTTGTCCTATACCTAAATATAATTTCTCAGGCTATGTCATATACTTCCTATATGACTCTCATGTTAAGAAAACTATTTTGGTGCCTGGCATGGTGATGCATGCCTTTAATCCTATCACTTGAGAGGCCAAGGCAGGCAGATCTCTATGAATTCAAGACCAGTTTGGTCTACATAGTAAGCTCTAGGCTAGCCAAGGCTTCATAGTGAGAACCCATATCAACAACACTAAGGTGGGGCGGGAAAGGAAAATTATCTTGAACATTTTTTATGTGTCTCATTTTAAACATTGCTTACATATTTTTATGTGCAAATTTATTTTTATCTTATTACAGATCTCATCTGATAAAACTAAAAGGTGAGTTGTGAAAGGTAAAGCAGTTTTGTTTGTTCTGCGTTTTCATAGATTTATTAGTTATATATCTAAGTGTAAAGATGTCAAACTGAGACTTTGTTTATATCATCACTTGCTCTCATGCTATTTATTACTTTGGACAACAAATGTTAAATACAAAATGTTTGAAATTTAGATGTTAAAAATTGGCAATTAGGGGAATTAAAAACTCAAATTTTAAAATAGCTTAAAAGTAAGAATTAGATTTAAAAAATGATTAGATTTCTAAAGTGATAACTGACTTAATTTAGTTATTAAAATGCAGGACTTACATCTATGAACAAGTCAATAAGATTCTGTCTTTTGTTGTCCCAGCCATATTTTAGCATATACAGGAACATGAAACTAGTTGAGTTGCTTGATTCACCCAAATAAATATTTTTTCCTGTTTTCCTTCTTGAGTCTCTTAGATGATCATACTCTGATTATGACCAAACCTACTCAATTAGGGGACAGTGCTCCTGAGGCAGAATGTTTAAGGGGTAGTAGATTCTTTCAGAGCAGTTAGAGTACTATATTACTAAGTCAAAATAAGCTGTCCATGTTTTTTTCCCTTAATTATACAAAGCCTCACACATAACATTTTTACTTTGATTATCTTGGAGAAAATAGAAGAGAATGCCTGGCCACGTATGCTTCTATGTTTTATTACCACTTTAGATTTTCTAGATCAGTGACCGAGGCCAATTAAACAAGTATTTGGCCCTGCTTTTAATGCTTGTGCATATATATGCACATTTTTCTAAATATATATTTAGAGGTATATCTAAAAGTGCGTGATTTTCTATTGCAGAAAACATTAGACATTACTTATGCCCTTTCATTGCTATCTTACTGTCGGAAGGGATTCTAATTTATCCTTTACATTTAAAAATGCATAGTCAGCATTATAACATTGTAAGGTCATAAGAAAAAGTATTGATAATTA
>NW_022196905.1:267546632-267552293 GCF_008632895.1 Mastomys coucha | reverse complement strand
CAGAGTGGGATCCTGTCTCAAATAAATAAATTTACTTTAAAAAAGCAAAACTTACTCAGCTGCTTGTAAGCCTTTAAATAATTTCTCAGGAGATGTTACACTCTCATTCACTTTTATCAGTGAAATCAGATTTAAGCTCATCATGGAGACGAGTGAATGAAACAAGACATCACTGGGCTGATAGGTAATATGGAGCATATTGTCAGGGAAGAACCCATTGTACGATTCCCAAAAGATTGTTGTAATTAATTTTCATTCAGCTTGTTTTTGATGTAGATATTCCTTAGCAAGCAAAAACTCTGCTGGGGTGCAAAGTATGTAAAGAGGTAACAAATATACAGCTACTGTCCTTGCTATGTGAGCAGTAGAATAAGGTAAATGATATACATGAAAAAAAAGCTGAGTGTGGTGTGGCTCATCAGAGAGGATGAAGCATGTTTGACTAGACTGAGAATTACATGGTGTTTAATTTCAGAGGGAATGGTGTTGGCCTTTACTGGGCAATATTATAAAAGATGTTCCCAGATGGGTAGATCTTGAGGCCTTCATGAACTTGTTTAGAATCTACATAAGGTCCACAAGGAAAAGTCCAGAAATTTGCTTTGTTGGATCTAAATGAAAGGCAATGCTGATAAATAAGACATGAAATTGGTAGTTTTTGCTTAGAAAACTTTATAGAATTGCCCATTAACAGCTATATTTTAAGTATTGCTAAATATATTTAAAATTAAAACTTTTAAGCACATAGCACACTGTATTATTCACCAACCGTCATTTTGGGTTACTGTTTAAATTCAAATAAAACTTGTGAAGTACTTTGGAAGACGCTCAATCTTTTGAGAGTGGATGGCGGCATAAGAAGACCCCACCTCAGTAGATGTATTATGGCATGGCATGATTGGCACTTTATTTGGCTTACAGAATGAGTTAGTGACAAATATTTAATCAGACAACAGGTTTTAATAGCTTGTTGTCTCCCATATACATTGCTGTTTTCTTCTAAAATGTTTTACAGTGAAATTCACTTGTTTAAGACATGAAAATGTAAACTATTTCTTGGTGTTTCAATTTTAAGAGTTACACATCCAACCTTCATCATTACGAATGTTTTCATGGAAACTTATGCTCCCAAATACTACAGAGGCTTATTATAAATCACAAAATGCCAAAAAAGAAAAAGTTTTCCATGCTGTTTTTCTCCATAAATTATTAGCTGCTAAGTCTACTTCATTAATTTATCATTCACTCAACACTTACTTTTTGTTACTCTCAAATGCTGAGTATTCTCTAGTTATGAAATTTATGCACAACAAAGCCAGATGAAGTCTCCCTTTCTTATGCCCACATTTGAACAAGAGAGGGGTAGAAAAACAAAATATATAAAACATGTGATAACTCTAGAATGGAATAGAAAGTGAAAAATAATAAAAGTTCATATCTGTATTATTTTCATCACTATTACCAAACACAAGAAGCGACCCAAGGAAAGAAGAATCCAGCAGAGTACACAGTGTCACAGTGACCCACCTCCTCCAATCAGTCCTCATGTCTCAAAGATTCCACATGCTCCCAAAGCAGCCACCAGCTGGAGACCCACATAGAAGGATTATTTAGGTCTAATTATGAAATAGGCTGTTAAAATAGAGTTCTCCCAATTTTATCAGGATTTACTTCTGTAAGTGAAAGCTTATGTTAACATTGTGAATGCCAGAGGATATTTCCTAATTCACTCAGTTCACTGTTGTCCTTTACACTGCCCTGATCAGCGGTCTATTATTAGTGACATTCATAAGGTAGGTTTTCTAGAGGAAGCCTAATTATAAGAAGCAACAGAGGTAAAAATATTCTCAAGGAAGAGATTATTCTATAGAGAAATGCTCATAAAATGGGTGAACACACAGTGGATTCACCATTGAAAGTGTTCCAGAGAGGGACCCCTCTTCACATAACGTTTTACCAAATGTTAGAGGAATTGGTAGAGAATAGTGAATACTTAAATCAATCACATACATATAGGGGAGAGCCTTCTGGTCATGGAAGTGGCCTTGTTATGAAAAGGCAGATGAAAGTGGAGCAGTGTACACATGATTCCCACTGAGCACTCCTGGGAAACCATCTCTTCCCAGTCATAAGGGAAAGTAAGAGAGCCACTCATACCACCCAGAGATGAAGAGCTGGCTCTGCTGTGTCTTCCCATTGCTCTAGAGTCTTGTTACCATAAGTTTTTTCATTATCTCTTACTATGACCTGGTCTTGAACAGGCTGGTTCCTACAGTATTGACCAATAAAATAGAAGATCTCAGTCAGCAGGGTCACCAAGTGGGTTAGGTGAGAGTGGTCATCCAATATCATGAAAACTACAAAGTCAACTCTCATATCCTTGTCTAGCCACAGAGAGCTACTTTGGGTGTCTGCTCCTATCTGGAATAGAAACATATTTCTTGTTTCCCTTAGCATACTCTCCATCCATTTCTTGAAGCCAGACGTGTGCAAATCTGACAAACACATCTGTTAATGCTCCGTAGAGATAAGCTAGACACTCCATTTCCTGGAGTGATTAATTTAGGAGAGACTACCATGAATGTTCTTTTGCAAGGATAATGTCTATCTTTTTTATTAGATATCTTCTTTATTTACATGTCATATGATCTTTCCCAGTTTCCCCTCCAAAAATAAAATAAAATAAAAAAATAAAAAACCCCTGTTCCCTTTCCCCTCCCCCTGCTCAACAATCCATCCTCTCCTGCTTCCTGGCCCTGACATTCCCCTACACTGGAGCATAGAGCCTTCACAGGACCAAGGGCCTCTCCACCCACTGATGACCAATTATGCCATCCTTTGTTATATATATGCTGCTGGAGCCATTAGTCCCACTATGTGTACTCTTTGATTGGTGGTTTAGTGCAAGCCATGTAAGACCTGGCTGCCCTAGAGACGAGAGTCTGCGCTGTAGACCCAAGTGATGTTATGTGACCTTGCCCCCCAAATTACTTCTGCTTGGTGAATAAAGATGCCAACAGTCAATAGGATTTAGGGTTCCTGGGCTTGGGGTTGGAAGAGAAGGACCACAAGGGAGAGAGGGAGGCAAAGGGAGGAGGAAACAGCCATGGATTAGGTGAGTTGTAAAATGATGGCCATGTTGGTTGGCTAATTGGAATTAAGAGCAGCCCAGATGGAAACATGGCAAATTATATAAATGGCATTATCGGCTGGGAAGTAGGCATGCTGTAGGAAGTAGGAAGTGTAGAGGATCAATCTCTGCCCAGCTCTTGTGCTGATTAATGCTTGTTATAAATATTTTAAAAAGCCTATGTTTTAAATGAAAATATGTCGTATTCACTTGGTAGTAAAAACAAAAGCAAGAGAAAAAGCGAAACCCATTTAGTGACTCCCCTGTTGTTTTGGAGTTCAGCCACAGTGAAGGGTCTTTGCGTCATATAACAAACAATCTGTAACTTGGGAATTGGAAAAGAACTTGTGAATACATCATTCCTGATTTTTCATATCAAGTCTTCAGCTTCAATGTTTCCAAGAAACCCTTTTATTTCTGTGAATGTTTTATCACCCCTCAGTTTATTCTGTCCCATATCTCTGTGGCTCTATGATTTTTGCTGCTGCTTTGGTAAGTAATGTGATCATGTTGGAGCGTTTAAGACTATCCCCAACACAATCACTGAGATATGGGCCGTAGCGGCTCAGTGATGATTTGTCTGGGGCAATGCTTCCCAGAGGTCTTTCCCCATCTTGGGAGTGGCATAAAACTTCTATTTTTAAAAGCCGTAATAGCTAGATGTGTCATGTACCACACCTCCACATAATAAGTTTCATTGAAAACCTTATGCAAAGTAGTAGCAGAACGCATGAAGTATACTAGGCTCTCATATAGCTGTAGATTGTGTATTTATACTAGGCGCAGCTGATGGGACAATGGAGAGTACTGGACGGGGAGGAGTCTGTCCACATAGTAATTTATAAATTCACAGAAAAAAATCGGTAATTCCTGATAAGAGAGATAGAGATTTGTTGGGAAAGAGGCATGTGGAAGGTACTCACAGTCCAATATTGTAGGCATTCACAGAAGACCTTGTCTTTTTTTTTTAATTAGGTATTTTCATTTACATTTCAAATGATAACCCCTTTCCTGGTTTCGCCTCCGGAAAAACAAAACAAAACTATTCCCTATCCCTCCCCCCTGCTCACCAACCCACCCTCTCCTGCCTTCTGGCCCTGGTATTCTCTTACACTGGGGCACAGAACCTTGACAAGACCAAGGGCCTCTCCTCCCATTGATGACTGACTAGGAACCATGAGTCCCACCATGTGTACTCTTTGGTTGGTGGTTTAGTTCCTGGGAGTTCTGAGGGTACTGGTTATTGTTGTTCCTCCTAAGGGGCTGCAAACCCCTTCAGCTGCTTGGGTCCTATCTCTAGCTCCTTCATTGGGGACTCTTGTGTTCAGTCCAATGGATGGCTGTGAGTCTCTACTTCTGTATTAGTCAGGCACTGGCAGAGTCTCTCAGGAGAGAGCTATATCAGGCTCCTGTCAGCCAGCACTTGCTGGCATCCACAGCAGTGTCTGGGTTTGATGACTGTATATGGGAAGGATTCCCAGGTGGGACAGTCTCTGGATTGTCCTTCATTTAGTCTCTGCTCCACACTTTTTCTCTGTAACTCCTTCCAGAGGTATTTTGTTCCCCCTTCTAAGAAGGATTGAAGTATCCATACTTTGGTCTTCCTTCTTCTTGAGTTTCTTGTGATTTGTGGATTGTATCTTGGGTATTCTGAGCTTCTGAACTAATATGCACTTATCAGTGAGTGCATACCATGTGTGTTCTTTTGTGACTGGGTTATCTCACTCAGGATGATATTCTCCAGATCCATCCATTTCCCTAAGAATTTCATGAATTCATTGTTTTTAATCTGACTAGTACTCCATTGTGTAGATGTACCACATTTTCTGTATCCATTCCTCTGTTGAGGAACATCTGGGTTGTTTCCAACTTCTGGCTATTATAAATAAGGCTGCTATAAACATGGTGGAGCATGTGTCCTTATTACATGTTGGAGCATCTTCTGGTTATATGCCCAGGAGTGGTATAGCTGGGTCCTCAGGTACTACTATGCGCAGTTTCCTGAGGAAGTGCCAAACTGATTTCCAGAGTGGTTGTACCAGCTTGCAATCCCACCAGCAATGAACTAGAAGACCTTGTCTTGACCAAGCTATAAAGTGGGGAAGAGAGGCCACTGGAGAAGAATCCTGTTCATGATTCCTATCAAAGGGTAATTTTTCTTTTTTTTTTTGATTTTTTTTTGATTTTAGATATTTTCTTTATTTACATGTAAATTTCTCCATTCCCAGTTTCCCCTCCAAAAAACAAAGAAACAAACAAAAACAACAAAAACAAACCGCTGTTGCCTCCCACTTCCCCATGCCTGCCACCCCGCCCTCTCCCACTTTCTGGCCCTCGCATTCCCCTACACTGGGGCACCAAACCCTCACAGGGCCGAGGTCCTTTCCTCTCATTGATGATCGAATTTGCAATCCTCTACTATACACATGCTGTCAGAACAATCAGACACCTCCATGTGCAGAACTTGGTTGGTGGTTGAGACCCTGGGAGCTCTGAAGGTACTAGTTAGTTCATATTGTTGTTCATCCTAA
>NW_022196905.1:267495565-267542588 GCF_008632895.1 Mastomys coucha | reverse complement strand
GTCCTGTCCCTGATGCCCTGCAAGACCCCTGAGACTCATGGGGCCTTTGCCTCCCAGGTGGCTGCTTCAGGCTTTGGAACTCACCAGAGTGGGGGTGGCGGCTCTCACTGGAGACTCCGGGTCCCGGCGGGTGTCTGGGGGCAGACTCTCCACGTGCAAGGGATAGGCGGCTAAGGTCGCTGATCCACCTCTGTTAGTTGGAAGCTGAGAGGATCGAGTCCCTGCTGCCAGGCGGCTCCCCTGCGACTCTTTGAGCCTTTGCCTCCCCAGGTGGATTCTCCCGGCTTAGGAACTCACCGGAGAGGGGATGGCGGCTCTCACTGGAGGCTCCAGGTCCTGGCGGGTCTCTGGGGGCAGACCTCAAAGGGTAATTTTTCTATTAGAATGGTTTGGGTTATGTAAGGTTAGATAGTTTTATGTAATTTCCCTATAGTTTAAATTCTATTTTTAATGTTGCCAACGATTTTGAAGCTATGTGCCTAGTCATCATTATTCCTGTGTAAACTATTACAAATAGGATTTTCTTAGTGGTCTGCCACCCATATTTTTCTCCATTAATTATTTCAAGTATTTTAAACTTTGGCTTTTGCAATCTTATAGTAATGTAGAGTATTATACCTTTTGAGCTTCCCTTTAATGTGTTATTGAACACATGCCTACAATATGTTATTCTGAGGATTTTGACCAATGACAAATATTTAAGCTATTAAAAAATTTTGGTAGGTCTGTCTTGTAAATGCAAATACCTGAATTTGGTTCCCAGAATCATGTGTACAGAGGCAGGGAGTGGGATGTACACTTATAATCTTAGCAAAATACACTGGTTCCTGGAGATCTCTGACCAGCTATCCTAGCTTAATTTTTGAGCTTTTGACCACTAAAGACCCTGTTTCAAAGGAGGTAGGCATTGTTCCTGAATTATGATATTCATGGTTGTCCTTTGGCCTCCAAGCACATGCTCACAAATATACATATGTGCCTGTGAACACATATGTTTTACATTTACAGTTTTGAAAATTTCCATACATTTCATTTTCAGATATTAGATTATAATATATTATATGCATTGAAACTTAGATATTTTTCTTATATATGATTGTATTCCATATCTTGTAATAATAATAGATAGTACCAAGCTCAATCTATACTTGCATTGATAATTAAAAATTGTCAGCATATACAATTCTGCCACAGGATACAGCCATTTGGAGAGGTGGAATGTGGGGGAGTTTGACTGTTCTTAACCTATACTGCCACTGGGGTTGGTGTGGGCTGTAGGGAAGCACTGGTACACTACTCCAGGGGTGGGAAAGTGCAGTCTGAGCCCTGGCTCAGGGGTTCCCAGGTCTGCAACTGGACCGAGGTTGTGGGGTTCTCAGACTCTTGGACATCCAGGCACCACTGGGAGTTGAAGAGGAGCTGAAAACAAAGTGGGGCCCCAAAAGCTGGGTCTAGCCGGGGAAGGGGGAAAAGAGGAGCTTCAGCTGGTCCCATGGTGATTGTTGTCCTTGATTTGACAGGAGCTGGCTTAGTGGCAGTTGTAGGTAGGAGCACAGAGAGACAGACCTTCCTTCTATGGGAGATTCAACTATGGCTCTATAGGAAAAGGCCTTTACCATGGCTCCCCAATAGGGATCTCAATGAAAAGAGACAGTCCATGGTTCTAAGGCATTTATTGTCATGGTGGAAGATGGATGCATAAAACTATACTCCACTTCTCAGGATGGTCCTGAGATTAAATACCTTTTGCAGAGAGGAATGTCAGGGAAAGGAAGCTTATTGGCTCTCTGGGCCTCTAAGTTCCTCATTAGCATGTAAACTTCTGTATTGAGCTTATATGGCCTATGGTCACATTTCTTTTATGTGAGAAGCATGGCATGTGTTTCAAGTCAGGAGTTGGGCAGGGGGCTGGGAGTCACCTAAGCCCCTGGTATATGCCCCCCAAGTCTCCGGGTCTGGATTTGCTCTACGTGAACAAACTTTATAGCATGGTTTTGTGTCCCATATGCAATAACACTTGTGAGAGTTTTTTCCCCCTAAAGAGGAAAGTTGTGGTTTGAGTGTTTTGAAAGTATGGAAATGGAGTTAAGCAAAGTTACCCAAAAAAGGACATTAGGAAAAAGAAAGCAAGGCAGTTTTCTCTTTTGCTTAGATGGCTCATGTAGTAAGAAGTTTTGTTGATGGTGTGTCTATAATGACAATCATACATCTAGTAACTCCGCGTGAAGATGTTATAATGCCTGTAAAGACAATTAACGTGTGTGTCAGCCAGAGAGTGATTTGTTCTTAACAGCATTGTATAAGCTTTAGGGAATGCTCTCCTGAGCTGTATGAACATTGTTACAGCATGTACCTCAGTTTATACTGCTGCACTGTTTCATGTATCAATATGGTGATGACTAGAAAGAGACTTAACCTGAAGTACATGGTGAATGACTCAAATTAATAAGATATAAATACACAGAGATGGGACAAACGCACATTACTTTCATTATATTTTTATTGTCATTGTCTTTATGAGTCTATACTACTTCCCACAATCTTTTCACCTCCTCCTTCATGGACATCTCAGATGTGATGTCAGCAGAAATCTACTACCGACTGCATTCATTCAGCATTTTTTCTCTCTCTCTTGACCTTTCCAGCACACATTCCTTAATTCTATCCAGTAGTCATTTATAAGTTCAGGAGATGAGAAGTGGGCAATGCCAGAGTGTAAGAAAATGTTTATAAATGAGCTTCACACCGGAATGTGTATGTTATACAAGATGATTTGCCTGCTTAAATCAAGTGATGTCTCCAAATCAAATCCTTGCAACAAAATTTTTAGGAATATCACATTATCTTCTTACAGCTGTATGCAAACATTAATAGTAGAAAGGGTGGTCTATAGTACAGCAGCAAGGGAATTATAAGTAAACATCAGTTCGCAGTGTGCACCTGAACCATTCTCATGCTTCAAGAACCCAATGACAATAGTTCTCCAGTGTGTACCTTTAAAATCACCTCTATATGTATTTTATAATTAGTCATTTTAAATGTAGAAAAAACTAGTATGTCATGTTTAGGAGTGAAATTGTATCCCTGTAAGTTTGGAAGAGGAAGCCACTCATTCTCTGTAGTATCAGAGCCTGCTTTATAACGTCACTACAGAAATCTGTCCTTGGAAATTTCTTACCCACTTTACTGAATTATTTTAGAGACTTTGCAACAAGCATTATGTAATTATTTCAACCAAAGTATTGTCTGATTAAGATAAACTATCAGAACTTGATTAAGACTGCTTAAAGACAAATGATTAGTGATGTCCTTTAATAAGAAGGAAGGTTTTGTTGGGTTCTTTAGAACATGTAGATACTTCTACTATTTACATTATTACCTGATATTGAATATTGGTAGATGCATAAACTGGGAGTATGCAGGCAGAAAGTGCTCTGTGGCCACTCTGGCTCTGGAAACCAAAGTGTCAATCTCATGTCTTGTGGTGGGAAAGAAAAGCTGATTCCTTGACTTGAAAGAAAAATCTTACTTCAAAAATCAGCTAAGTCTGGACTTGGAGTTTACTTAGTTAAAAAAAAATTAATGTTAAAATTTCTCTTGGGAAATTTTTATTTCCCTCTAAAGTGAAATTGTAATGATGTTGTTCAAATAAATATGACTAAACAATATCCTCCAGACTACCCTACATTCAGCTTTGGCTAGCCAAGGTAGCTTGTTCTATGCCCTGTTATCATGAATAAGTACTGCAATATTTTAAATGCACTTTCTGTGTCTTCATTTAAGTCTTTCAGGATGCATTACCAGCTTTGACTTGTATGACATCAATTTTGTATCTGAATTACCTTTGATTAGTTGATACATTCTATTTAAAATTGCTTGCCTAATATCTTTGTCAATAATGATTCTTGAGTTACAAGTCCAATGTTCTCCACCTAATCTAACACTAGACATTTTGTAATTCTAAAGATTGAAGAAGAAAGAACTTGATGATATAGATTCTTTAGCTGTAAAGGATTTCCCACCAGAGACCTTTAAGTCATTTACAGAAATGCCGTTAATAGAAGAACACCAGGAATCAACTTTGCTCCAGCTAAATGAAGAAATGGTAAAGGAGTGGCACAGTTTATTGAAAATTGCTTATTTTAGGTTACTAGATTCTTTTAGTGTTTTGAATGGTTCCTGGCTAAAACCTTATCAATATTTCCTTATTGAGGAAAAAACAAGTTTGTTTTTAATACAATCTGTTCATATTTATGATGTTGGAAAAATATTTGAGAAGTCTAAAAATACTAACACATAAAACATTCTAATTGGTATTGACAGTATGTTGCTTGATTTAATGAATCAAATATGAATTAAATATGTAATTCATAGGATGAGGGAAATTTTAACTTTTTATTCAAAATTCAGCAATTTTTAGAGTGTAAAAAAGGTTTGACTAGGAAATCATAATCACTTTGAGTTATTGTATATACACTTAAAACCTGGAAAACTATAAAAACTACTTTACTCAGAAAAGTATTTAGTTATGACATCTTTAGGGCCAAAAATTCTGGAAAAAAGAAAGAGTAAACAGTCTATGTGCATCTGACATATTTTCACAACATGTTTTTATCATGGATTTTACTAAAGTAGGCTTATGAAAAGAATTCTATAAGCCATTAAGCTTTGTCTAAAGAATTAAGCATGCTAAAACGGAATTTTAATCAAGAACTGTAATGTTGGTTTGAATACCTGCCCATTTCAGTATGCTTAGTGTCCCCAAATGTAGCTCAGATCTTCATATTGTTCACAACTTTTTTATTTAATGAGTTCAGGGAGCAGTGAAAACTCAAATGGTTTTGTAATAAGAATGCAGATTAGGGTGAAAAGCTTCCTGACAAAAGAATAAATTGAATAGAGCTTTGATGTACATTATTTGTATTTACTACAATTTTTGTCATTAAGGTTGAAGCATCAGAAGAATCAGGAGCAAAGGACACTGAAGGTAAAAAGAAAGATTTCCTGTTATAGAAGATGAAATATGAAGCTTTGTGTCTCCCTAGGAATAAGAACCTTGCTAAATACAAACATTACTTAGTCTCAAGTAATACATATGTTCGCTGGAGTTATGTCAGAATTAATTTGATGTATTCTCATTACCCAGACTCCATTTCAACTAAAACTTCTACTCAATGACAGTTTTGCCTGAACTGAGAATAGATTTAACATCATAAGCTCTTATTGCATCAGAAATCCATCTGGGGATATCAAAGGAGATAACAATTTCTGGTACTGAATAATCGGTATTCTGCTAAGTTCTTTGAGGATTTGTTAATATATAATATGTATAAAACAAAGATAAAGCTATTCTTTATGCATGTCTTTAATACCCCTTATATTGCATTGTCTGGCCTTAACTTTCCAAATAAAGTGAAATTGTTGAGATTTAAGGTATGGCAGCATCACTGCTGTGCTTCTTAGTGTAAGCACCTCTGCATATCCCCTGTGGAAGTGGGATACTCAGACACGCTTAGGACTCCCGTGTTGGTTATGATTTTAAGCAAGTTGATTTGAACTTACTTAATTCAATTCAGTGTCATTAAGTCCACTCACAGTGTTGTATGACTATCATGATATTTATCTCCATGGCCTTTCATGGCTACAAAGAGATAGTTCTCATTTCCCTCCTCTTCCCATGGCTGGTAATCTCTGGTCTCCTTTCTGTGCTGTCACTCATATAATATCTGCCCTTCCATATGGGAAGCTTCCTTTCTTTGCACACATGTGATGATTCTTGTATGATCCTTAGTCTTTTATCTAATTGTGTTATCTTTCCTATTTCCTAGCTTAAACGGTTTCTTTTTATATCATGAATATTAAAACTGTATGATATGATTGATTTACTTACATTTTCTCTCATTTTGGGTGTTGTTCCAGTTTTTGGATAATGTTCTTAAGTTCACAAAGGATTTCAATTTTGTGAAGCTCAGTTTTTATGTATTTCTTTTGTTTCTTACACTTTTGTTCTCACTGATAGTTCTTCACTAAATCTAAAGTTAAAAAAATATTTAGGCTCCTGTTTTCTTTCTTGAGATTTGATTTTTAGTGTTTGTGTGTGTATGTGTGTGTGCCCATGCACGTGCACATACATATACATATATCTGAGTACCTGTGTGGGTGTTCCTGTGGATTCTGGAAGATGGACAAATCTCCTGGTGTTCAGGATACAAGCAGTTGTTTGTCACTGTTGGGAACCAAGCTCTGCTCCTCTGCAAGAGCAGATATGATATGAGGCCCAACTCTTTCTTTGGTATGTGGAAATCAATTTGTCCCAGGACCAATTTTTATTGTATATATATTAGTATACTGTAGCTGTCTTCAGACACACCAGAAGAGGGCATCGGATCCCATTACAGATGGTTGTGAGCCACCATGTAGTTGCTGGGATTTGAACTCAGGACCTCTGGAAGAGCAGTCGGTGCTCTTAACTGCCATCTCTCCAGACCAACTCCAATTTTTAAATAAAACATTTTAACTCTGTTGAGAGGAGTAAAGCTCAATAGCAACATACTTAACCAAGGATCTTAATGATAAAGGACAACTTTTGGGATTATGCATCAGGAGGAGGAACAAGGGGCAGAAAGCAACCACAATGGTGTACAGCTGCACTGGTTGACACCAGCTTTTCATGTTAGACTATTCTGTTACATAAGACCATCCCTATCCCCTAAAAAGGTGAAGTTATGAAAGTGTACAAGATAATCATGGATGCATTTTTGTGTATTCTAAAGCCCAACAAAGGACTGTGTTTTAGAGATCCACCGTGGTTTTGAGGTAGAAGTAGCCTTGCTGAAGCAATGAAGATTAACATGTTTGCCTAATTTTCTAGAACTAAACCAATTTGTGAAAGATGTGTTCTTTCTCTACTGAATTGTATTGTGATTGTGGTTTTTTAAAAAATGAATCAATCTTCTGTGTGATTGATTTTATTCTGTTGTACATGTCCGTATTTCTGCCAGAGCCATATTATGCTCAATTGTGTTGTTTTGGGGAAAATTTCAAATGGGGATTGTGAATCCTCCAACTTTATCCTTCATTGCAGCATTGTTTGTTTTTTTGTCTGTTTGTGGTCTCTCATAATCTTATACAAATTCTAGATGGAACATTTATTTATTTATTTATTGTTAATTAGTATGGATTTTGATATTTATTTCAATGAATCTATAAATCAACATAACAAGAATTTGGTTTGTTTTAGCAATATTGGATAGTCTTCAGTATGCTCTTCTAACTCTGCCTACTTTGTAATTACGATGTGTTTGTTTTTAGGGTTTTCTTATTTTATTTTTACTTATTTTATTGTTTGAATATTATAACAGGTCTTCACACACATGTCTCTGTAACCTCTGTTCTACTCCCTGCTTCATGAATTTGGTAGTGTGTGTGTGTGTGTGTGTGTGTGAATATTTGCAATGCTTGCCTAGTATGATGCCATCCAGTGCTATTATATTATTACAAGTGATAGGATTTACTTTATTTTTGTCTTTTTAAGGTCTCTTATAATCCATACAGATTCTTGAGTTTTTCTTCATTTAGGATGATATTGGCTGTATGCTTGATATAAATTGACTTTATTATGTTGAGATATATCTCTTATCTCCAAAATTTTTATCATGAAGGAACATTGGGGTTTGCTAATATATACATATACATGCATATATATATATATACATACATATATACACACACATATACACACACATACATATATACACATATACATATGTATGTGTGTGTATATATAATATTTATATAATATAATATTTTTGGCGTTTTGCTAATATATATATACATATATATGTGTATATATATAATATTTTTTGGTGTTTTTAACATTCAGTTTACAAGTATTTGTTGAAAATTTTTGCATCCACTTTTTTTAAAACGTATTCATTTTACATTCCACTCACTGTCCCCTCCCAGTCACAACTTCTCACAATCCTTCACCCCATCCCCTCTCCCCTTGTCATCTGAGCTTGTGGGGCTCCACTGAGTATCCCCTCAGCCTGGCACATCAAGTCTCTGTGAGGCTAGGCACATTCTCTCCCACTGAGGTCAGAGACGGCATCTCACCTAGAAGAATAATTGTTTATTTCATCTTAATTTAACTTTGGTAGACCATATATACCAAGAAATTAATCAGTTTCTTTTAGTTTCCCAATTTGGTTGAATACAGATTTTTTAAAGTAAGTCCTTAATGATGCTCTGAATTCCTTCAATGTCTGTTGTAATGACTTCCTTTTCATTTATAATGTTATTAATTCAGTTATTATTAGTTTGTCTCTCTGTCTTTCAGTTAATTTGAGTAAAATTGGCCAAATTATTGATTTTCTCAGATAGTCAGCTCTTTGTTTCATTGACTCTTTGTATTATGAATTTGTTGTTTACTTTTTTTCATTGATTTCAGCCCAGACTTTATTTCTTCCCAGCTATCCTTCTTCTTCTCCTCCTCCTCTTTTTTATTTCCTCCTCCTTTTCCTCCCCTTTCTTCTCTCCCTTCTCCTCCTCTCCCTCTTCCTCCTCTTCCTCTTCCTTCTCTTCTTCCTCCTCCTCCTCTCCCTCTTCCTCCTCCTCTCCCTCTTCCTCCTCCTCTCCCTCTTCCTCCTCTTCCTCTTCCTTCTCTTCTTCCTCCTCCTCCTCTCCCTCTTCCTCCTCCACTCCCTCTTCCTCCTCCTCTCCCTCTTCCTCCTCCTCTCCCTCTTCCTCCTCCTCTCCCTCTTCCTCCTCTTCCTCCTGCTCCTCCTCCTCTTCTTCCATGTTCCAGGTATGTTTGAAGTTACTAATATGAGACATCTGGTTTTTGTTTTGTTTTCTTTTTTTGTTGTTGTTCTGTTTTGTTTTTCATAGGTGCTTGCACCTATGAATTTGCCTCTTAGAACTGCCTTCACTGTGTCCCATAGGTTTGGGTTGTTGTGATTTCATTCTCATTCTATTCTATTTTTTTCTCTTTTCATGTTGATTTCTATCTTGATTCTGCTTTTATTTAGTAGGGAATTCTTTAGTTTGTACACTTTTTGCCATTTCTGTTGTAGTTTATATTTAGTTTTAATCCATGATGACAGGATACAGGGTATTACTTCAGTTGTTTCATATCCATTGAGACTTGCTTTGTGTCTGAGTATGTGATAAATTTTGGAGAAAGTTTAATGAACTGCTGAAAAAAGTTATATATATTTTTGTGTTTGGGTAAAATGTTCTGGAGATGTCTATTCTGTATTTGATTTATGACACTATTTAACTGTAACATTTCTTTGTTTAGTTTTTTTTTCCTGGATAATCTATCTGTCTATTGGTGAGAATGAGAACTGAAGTTTCCTACAAACACTGTGTTAGGCATAATATGTGATTTTAGTTGTAGGGCTTCACCTTGTGTTTGGTGCATAAATGTGTACATTAGAACTTCCTTTTGGTGAATTTTTCCTTTGATGAGTATATAATGTCCCTCCCTATCTCTTTTGATTAGTTTTGTTTTGAAGGTTTTGCCTGATATTAAAGTGGCTACTTAAAAATGCTTGCTTCTTGGGCCCATCTCCTTGGAATAACCTTCCCCATCCATTACCCTGAGGTAATGGTAGAATGTGTTTCTTAAATGCAGCAGAAAGATGGATCCTGTTTTCTAACTCAGTCTGTCACTCTGTGCCTTTTCATTGGGGACTGAGATCATTACTGTTGATAGTTACTATTGAGCAGTACTTATTAACTCATTATTTTGTTGGAGTGGTGTGGGTCTTTTCTACTTTTTGATTTACTACTTACTATTATTATCCCTTGGTTTTCACCTGGGTATAGTTAACCTTATCTTGACAGTGAAGTTTTCCTTTATCTGTCATTTGTGCAATTGAATTTGTGAACAGAAATTGTTTAAATTTATTTTTATCATGGTATGTTTTGTGATTGATGCTGCATCTGTGCTTTCTCAGAGCTTGTAGAACATCTGTCTAGGTTTTACTGGCTTTCAGAGTCTCCTTTGAAAACCTAGGTGTTATTCTAAGATCCCTTCATTTATATGTGACTTTTTTTATTGAAGCTTTTAATATCATTTCTTTGTTATACACATTTAGTATTTTGATTATTCTGTGTTGTAGGGAGTTTCTTTTCTGGCTCTGTTTATTTGTTATTCTGTATACTTCCTGTTCCATGATAGGTATGACTTTCACTAGATTGAAAGCATTTTCTTCTATGATTGTTTCTAAAATATTTTAAATTCTTTTTTTCTGTTTCTCTATATTTTTCTTTATTGTTCCTCTCATCTTACTTCCTTATGCATGTAGGGGTGTAATTTCCAATATCTAGTCCTTTGTATAAATTTAGATTGTTTATTTTCTTATATTGACAAATAAGAAACTTATTTTTCAATATATAACCATGTTTAACTAAAATTTTTATTTTTAAGAATTTTGTAATAGGTACTATATTTATATAATATTCACTCCTCCCTCTCTGTTTGAAACTCCTCCTATGTTACCCCCTCCCTCAAAATTTATAACCATTTCCTCTTTAAACAAATATATAAGTACATACCTACATGTACACACACAGACACACAAACACATACACACACAACATGTACAATTCACAAGTACACACACAAGCAACACACACAAAGGAAGAAACAAACAAAACTGGTTCTTCCTCTCTCAGGAGCCATTAATTGCCTGTAGCTGTTCATCTAGAGTTGAAGCCTTATAAAATTTCCCTGCTCCTCATCAGCATGTCAACTGTCATGGCCATTGTGCTCCTATTGTTTTTGTAACTGTCTTGTTGAGATTTCATTTATGTAACTGTATGTATCCCTGTCATTTTAGAAGTCAGTATTTCTCACCTGGCTACAAATGGTCAAAGTATGATCATTTGGGTTATTTACATTTAAAGGTTAGAGAAATTGTTGCTGCCATTTTGTTTTGTTTTGTCTTACACTTGAAATCTAAATACTCATAATAGATAGAATTTTCTGTTTAGTATGCTGAATGATTGTTTTTATGTAGGCCTTTTCAAGGCACCAAGTGAAAATCCAAATGAAGATAATGATTTGCTGCCAGAAGATGAGGCACCTATAATGGAGCAAGTTGCAGTCAGTGGGAGACATAAATGTGAGCAGTCACAGAGACTTTTGACTAGATTATTATAAGCTAAACACAACTCCAAGACATTTTCCCTTGGATAATGATTACTTATATGAGGGTGTATTTTATATCTTTACTCTAATAACTTTTAAATTTCATTCTTCAAAAGGTTCAAATATGTGAATAGATAGATAGTTAATACATAGACAGATAGTATTCTAATTACTATCCTCTCCCCTCTGCTCTATTGTCTACCTTTCATCCTTAGCATACCCACCCTCATCTCTACCCTTTCCTGTATTCATGACTTAGAACTTTTTTCATCTAAATATATATATTTTAAAATACCCAAAGAGCTAAAATGCAAGCTCTGGTACCTTTTGGCTACTGTTTGAATGGTCAGTGACCACTCTGCATTTTGCTCTCCACACACATTTCCCACTTCATCTCCACTTTCTTTTTGTTGCGTAGTTTATGAATTTAACTTTGTACTCCTCTACCTGTAGTGGTGCACAAGTGAGATGGATTTTGCCTACCAGAAGTTTCATCATAATTCTATTTCTCTCTAGCACTTTATATCTCTACAATGCCACTTGATGCCTTGACTTTAATTTCAAGAACACAATCTGAAATTGAGACTCTTGAGGCCATCAAATACGAGAATGTTCTTAGTAAGTAATTATTAAAATATTATAAGACTGTTTTCAACTGAATTCAGGATAGTTCTATCCCTCTTTTTATAGTTACATTGATAATTATGTTAGCTTTTTATTTTGTAATGTAATTCATCCTTATCTATTTTTTTATTGACGATTTACCAGTGGTTACTATATTCAGTTTTAATTTTTCTACTTGCCCTAATGTGCAGAAACTTACTCTATCCTAATAAAAGACACTGTCATATCACTTCTGTAGTTATATGTTTGTTAGAATTTGCCCCAACATAGGGGAATGCTTGGGCGGTAAGGTGGGAGTGGGTAGGTAGGTGGGTTGGGGATCTCCCTCATAGAAGCAGGGGAAGGAGGGATGGGATAAGAGGTTTTCAGAGGGGAAACCAGAATCACGGATAACATTTGAAATGTAAATAAATAAAGTAACCAATAAAAAGGAAGAAAAAAGAATTAAAAAACTATTATTTCTTCTGTTCATAAAGTCATAATTTTTATGATGCATATGATAATGGTTTTTCAAATATAATTAACTGTATTTTAATTAGTAAAATTTCTTATTTTGAAGTTTAAGTATAGCATGTTCTTTATGTTTTCATTTTTTATCTTTTTTTATTATTGTCTTTTAATTCTGTATAGTTTTATAACACATATTCTCCCTTAAGTATATGACAAATATTTTTTTTTCAGACAAGTTTATTCACTTTAATATAAAATAGGCTCTTTTTTCAAAGATTTATTTATTATTATAAATAAGTACACTGTAGCTGTCTTCAGATGCACCAGAAGGTGGCATCAGATCTCATTAGGGGTGGTTATGAGTCACCATGTGGTTGCTGGGATTTGAACTCAGGACCTTTGGAAGTACTCTTACCCACTGAGCCATCTCAACAGCCATAAAATAGGCTGTTTTGTGTTAGGCAAGTTTGCCTAACTCTGGGCTAATGTGTTTAGGACATGCTGGAATTGGCTGGGGCTAATGTCCAACAAGTTAGCTCATCTGGGTGCCGGTTTTTCCCTTTTGAGTCCATGACTCCTTAGGTAGCCCAGGCTAGCCTTATAGTCCCAATCCTCCTGCCTTAGCTTCTAAAGTTCTGAGATTTGAGGCCTATGCCACCAGGCCTGACTTCCAGTGCATTTAACTTTACTCATTATGAGTAAAAATGTTCTTACTTTGAATTTTCTGGTGGCTTTATTTGAGTAGTGTCTTCCAAACAGCAGCCTAGAGCTCTTGTATCCTGCATCCTGCCTGTTCTCCTAGCTCCCAGCAAGATCACCTGGGGTCTTGTCAAATAGTATTCCATAGCCTGAGGAGGTTTAATCGCCTAAGTGGAGGGCCTGGCTGCCTTGTCTGCTTGTGCTTTCCTGGACAGCCATGGGCAGCCTTGCTGTGTATTTTCTCAGTGATGAACTTGGTGCCCAGAACTCCTGGGGCATTGTGCCTGAATGGGAGAAACCACATAGGGGAGCCAAGAAACCGGATGGAGCGCCATAGTACATCTCCCAACCCTCCTATTGTCCTATATTGCCTTTGCTCCAGGTAACTTCAGACAGTAGGCTGGAATACCTTACGGAAAAGGTCACTGGCACCCTTCACAGGGAATACGCCTTGCTCATTCCTATCTGGTTTGTGGTTTTAGTGTGTATGCTACTATGTTAGTGGTGCACAAATATTTTAAGCTTTTAATGTTTGATAATCTTGTCTTAATACCCTAAGAAAACTAGAGAATATATTATCGACCAGAGTACTTGAAAAGCAATAGAATGTTCATAGTCCAGATAGATCATCTTTATTAGTTTATTGTCACAGAGTATGGAATTCCCTATGTCTGAAAAATGAAACAAAACTACATTGAATAATTAATATATGTTATGAATTTAGTACTTCTATAACAGGAATGGCTTCAATTCTGAGCTTTCTAAGCCTTTTTCCTTGTAGCCCCGAGTATGGGGAAGAGTAGATTAAAAAAAAATATTGTGTCAGATGCCAAGAGCTTCTAGAAAAAAATTATAGTGAATATAATTGTATTATTTGTTTTGATCAGGTTGCTTCATGAGCATGCATCATCCCCTTGCTCTTTAGAAATTCCTATTAAACCGTGCTGATTAATTTACTTTGTCTTCATTGCCTTAGATTTTGGGTTAGTTTTGACATTAACTGTAAGATACATATTATTTTACTTTTATTTGTTTACATATTTCTTCTTATAGTTTTATTCAGTTTAGAATGCTTCTTATATTATTAGCATCTACCGTATAAGAATCCCCATATTTCCAGCAAAGTCATCTTTTTCTCTTTCTGATATTCATGGAACTATGCTATATTTATTCTTTTTGGAACTGTGTTATATTTATCCCTGTTGGAGAGGATAACTGAACCTAAGGCCTCAGATGTGATGGGCATTCTCTGCTAATCTGTTTCCAGCCTGACTTGTTCATCAGTGCATTCATAACGTGTCCTTCTTACATGTTTTCTTTCAATGTAAAACGTTTACATTTAGGTTGTGTATAAATACAGTGTAACCACTATTGCTTGGCCCCTCACATATACATACAAACACATACACATGCATAGATACCCAATGTCAAACTTTTAAAAGAGGGAAACACTAGAAATACGAAATTGTCCATGTCTTCATGAAGTATAGACAGAAGTACTGACATAATTTTGAAATTTTCATACTTAATGTTATTGCTTGGTTTATTCAAAAGTACATGAACAATATTATAAAAGTCCAATTTTAATATTATCAGTATTGGACAGTCAGATATTCTAATATTACTTCCTCACTTTCTTCCATTTTTATTTTTGTTATATGATTATTACATGCATTAATATCCATCTACCTGCTTTCTACTCTTGTCACATAGCTCTGTTTTCTCCCCAACCCATAGAAATCCCTCTTCTACTTTCAAGCCATTTCTTTCTTAGTTTCCACCCATGGGATAACATGTAGTATTTATAACATAGTCTTTCTGCGCTTAGCTTATTTACTGGGCATGTTGTCCTTCAGTTCTATACTTTTTTTCTGGAAAGGGCCAAATTCCATTTTTATATCTTAATAGTATTTTCTATTGAGTTTATACCCCAAAATAGCCTTTATCCATCTGTAATGTCAATTGATGATGACAGGGACCTATGATGGTTCTCTTATCCATAATAAACATGTCCAAATAGGTCTCTGTTTTGTACACTGATTTTGTTTCATTTGAGTATATACTGTGAAGTAAAATAATTGTATTATATGGTTCTACTTACAACTTTCTGAAGAAACTTTATACCATTTCCCATAGTGGGTTCACTAATTTATATCCCCATCAACAATGCACAAGGGTTCTTTTCTTCAGCTCCTCAGCAGTGTCTGTTTTATAATAGCCATTCTGACTTACCTCTCATAATGTTTTGATTTGCATTTCCCTGATTACTAATGTTACAGAGTGTGTCCATGTACTGGCTATTTGTACTTCTTTTAATGTATGTCTATAGTAGCCTTTTCAAATTGAATTCTTTAATTTTTGGTGTTAGGGTCTTTTATGTTTTTACATACTTGGCTATTAACTGACAGCTGGAAAAGATTTTCTCCCTTTCTGTAGGCTGCCCTTTCACTCTGATTGCTTGCTCTCCTATAAGGCTTGCAAGTTTGGTAGGATCCCACGTGTGCTTTGCTTTGCTTACTATGATAGTGGAATCTTATTGCAAGAAGCATTGCTTGTATCAATATCTGAAGGTTGTTTCCTGTCTTCCCCAGCATTTTTTGTTATAAGTCTCCCAGCACCCCTTATTAGACGATGGACTTTTCTCAGTGTGGATTTTTATCACCTTTAGGGTCTATAGTTAGATAAGATAACTAACTATATCTTAGTTATAGACATGTGGTTTTGTTTCTAGGTTCATTATTTACTCCACTGGTCTGTGTATCTGTTGTTGCTCTTTTAATGTCAATTCAATTCAGTATTATTTTTAACATTTTATTTATTCTTTGAGAATTCTGTACAATGTGTTGTGAACATATTCACTCTATCAACTCCTTAATTGATATTAAGTTAATCCTGAACTTAACCAATGAGCTCTTAACACATATTTTTGGGGTCAGGAATACTTTGTACTGTATTCATTGTTGTTCTTGTTTAAGAGTTTTCTTGTGGTGTGTGTGTGTGTGTGTGTGTGTGTGTGTGTGTGTGTATGAGTGTGCTTGTCTTTTTTTATTATTATTATTCTTTAACCTTTTTTATAGACCAGTCATTATCCAGGTCTACTTTCTGATATTTCCTCACCCCATTCCTCCTTTCCTGTCTCTAAGATGATGTCCCCAAAACCCCCATCTCACCAGACCTCCCCACTTCTTGGGACCTCAAGTCTCTTGAGAGTTAGGTGTACCTTCTCTCACTGAGGCCAAACCAGGCAGTCCTCTGCTGTATATATGTTGGGAGCCTCATATCAGCTTGTGTATGCTGGCTGGTTGGTAGCTCGGGGTCTGAGAGATCACAGGCATCCAGATTAATTGAGATTGTTGGTCTTCCTATGGACTCATCTTCCACTTCAGCCTCTTCCAGCCTTCTCTAATTCAATCACAGGGGTCCCTGGCTTCTGTCCATTGTTTGGGTGTATCTGCATCTGACTTTTTCAGCTGCTTGTTGGGCTTATTGGATGGCCATCATGCTAGGTTTCTATCTGTAAGTCACCATAGCATCAGTAATTGTGTCAGGCCTTGGATCCTTCCCTTGAGTTGGATCCCAATTTGGGCTGGTCACTGGACCTCCTTTCCCTCAATCTCTTCTCCATTTTTGTCCCTGAAGTTCTTTTAGACAGGGACAATTCAGGGTCAGGGTTTTTGACTGTGGGATGGCAACACCATCCCACTTGATGCCCTGTCTTTCTACCGGAAGTAACTTCTACAAGTTCCCTCTCCCCACTGTTGGGCATTTCATATAAGGTTCCTCTCTCAGAGTCCTGAGCATCACTAGAGTTTTCTTATTTCCCATTGCATCTCCTGTCATCCACTCTTGAATATTTTCCTCTTTCATGTTACCTGTCTTTTGCCCAATGCACCTTCCAGAATCCTTCTCATAACCCAATGGTCTTTTCTCTTGTTCTGCTTTGTTTTGCTTACTATGATAGTGGAATCTTATTGCAAGAACCATTGCTTGTATCAGTATCTGAAATTTGTTTCCTTTCTTCCCCAACATTTTTCGTTTTAGGTCTCCCAGCAGCCCTTATTAGATGGTGGACTACTACTTAGATTTTACCCACATACCTGTTTGTCTATATACTTACACTCTTTTGGATTCATTTATCTTAGCTCTGTTATTTATAGCAATCTCTTTCTTTCTCCTGTGCTGGGTTAACCATGTTCTCCATTTTCTGAGAATTTAGGTCATTTATTTAAAGCTATTCTGTTTGCTGGTGTAATTGCTCAACTTGGTACTGCTCTTGCTCTACATTACAGGCCTTGGACCATTGTATTCCCATCTTCTTTCTTTCTTTCTTTCTTTCTTTCTTTCTTTCTTTCTTTCTTTATTTCTTTCTTTCTTTTTTTTTTTTTAAGGATTTTCAAAGTTTCCCTTCTGAAGTGGAGATTTCTAGTTTCTTTGAAAACTCAGTTATGTCAAATGATGTTTTTCTGGGACACACAGGTAAAAGGATGTTTTACTAAAGCAGGCATGTGAAAAAATGCCGAAACAGACACATGGAAGAATGTTTCGCTGAAGCAGACACATGAGAGGACTCATGATGTTTAGAAAGAATGTAAATATGACCCACAGACAGTAGGGGCAGGGTCTGGCATTGGTTTGCCTTGCTCGCTAGTCTTTGCTTGTCGAGATTTCATAGAGAGTCACTTCATAGTACCTTTTTGTGATATTCTTGTGGCTTCCTACTGCTTATGTGGACTCAGGCCAATTGGTCTAGCTAAATCATTTCTTGTGGATTGAACTGCCATTGATGATTCGTGAATGGTGATTACCAAATAGACTGGACTAAAACTGCTGTGTTAGCATTTGGCTGGAAGACTGGACTGCAGACAACGAAGATTTGAATCGCCCCAAAGAACTATTTCTAAACAGGTCTACAACCCCATTTCCTATTAACCTTTCTTTTCCACTACCTCTCTTGTGGGGATGAAGGAGAGGTTGAAGGATTTAAGAACCCATATTAAAGTAGGTTTTGAAAAAAATCAAAGACTGCAATTTTTATCACTTTGTAAAAATAATGTTAATCTCATATATATAGATATATAGATATATAGATATATCTATATATATCTATATATATACCTATATATATACATATATATCTATCTCTATCTCTATCTCTATCTATCTATCTATCTATCTATCTATCTATCTATCTATCTATCTATATCTATATCTATATATATATAGAGAGAGATATTGGCCCTGGATCCCAGAATGGCGATTCTGAGACTAAATATTTATTACTAAATGCCTAGGCCATAATCTTTGGCTCATTCCCAGATTAGCTTGTAACTTATCTAACCTAGTTAAACTATTCCATGTATACCATGTGATTAGTTACCTCTCCTTTAGTCCTGGGCCAGTTTTTCCTTTGTGTCTACTCAGCATCTTCCTGCTGGTTTGCATCCCTCTCCACAGTTCAACTCCCATCATCTCTTGTGTCTCTTCCCATATCTCTCTTTTATCTCTTACTATTTCCCAGAATCTTCTCTCTCCTGTCAGTGTCCCACATATTTTCTGTCTCAGCTCATTGGCCTTTGGCTTTTTTATTGACAGGTGATGCTTATGAATGATTCTCTCTACACCCTTCTAATTTCCTCAGTGACTTACTTGTTTATTTAAAAGTGTGTTATTTTGTTATTATTTGTCTGAGAACTTCTAATATCCCTCTTGCTGTAGAGTCTAATTTTATTCCATTGTGAACATACAAACCAAAGAGACCTATTTTAATTGTTTTTTGATTTTGTTAAGATTAGTTTCGTGTAGTGATAAATGGTCTCTTCTACAGAGAGCTCTATGTGCCAACAAAATTAATTATATTCTGAAACTGTAGTGAGCAGTGTTCTGTAAACTTTGATAAGTTTATTTTATTCATAAGGTAATTTAGCTCTGGTGTATCTTCATTGATTGTCTGTTAGGATTTATCTATTTATTTTCTTCCCTTTAATGAGAGTATAGTATTGAAATCCTCCTGTGATTGTACTGTAGCCTGTCTCTCCTTTTAAGTAAACAATGTTCATTTTATAAAATTAGATATTCTGTTTTTAGAGGCATATAGATTGATTGCAATCATATTTCATATGAATCAATCTGTTAATCATTATATAGTGAAATTTATTATTCTGTTTCTTGCTTAAAGTCTGTTTTTCCAGATGAGGATAGCTACTCATGTTTGCTTTCTGATTCTGTTTTCTTAAAACATAATTTCCCATTTTTTCACTTTTATTCTGTATATTCTTATTATTTAGTTTTCTTGTAGGCAGGATATTGTTTTTAAGCCATTTATCTAGTCCATATATTTTAACTTAAAAATTATGATTATTTACATTCAGAATTATTAAGGAAGTCTATGAAATAAGATGTCACTTTGTTAGTTTTATTCTGGCTGTTTAGCATATTCCTCCTCTCTTAAGTATCATAAGATGTGGTACTTTACTAACAATGTTTGTTCCATTCTTGCTTCTCCTCTGCGTGTGTATACTACTGGAATTTATAATGTTGCAGGTAGGATGTTTTGTTTCCCTGTTTATGCTCTGGGTTTCTACATGTTGTAAGATTTCCATTTTTTTTTCTACTGTTGGGCTCCAATGCTTGCCCTCTGACATTCGTTTGGCTACACATTGACTGCTATAGTTCTTACTTTAGGAAAAAGGGGAAGTAAGAGATTAGTGATGTTGGTTTATATTCTGGCATTTTTCTGGAATCTGAACTTTTAAAAAAAGTTGTGTTGTTATTGAATAAAGCTCTTGTACGTTATGCTCCTCCTCTCTTTCCTCTCTCTTCATCCTCTGTTCCCATCTTTCTCTTCCTTTATTTCAATGTCAGTTGTATAAGGCATCTATTAAATGTTCACCCTCATTGCTTTTGTTGATTTACTTTCAATTGTCTATGAAGTTCATTCTCTAGTCAAATTTTCAGAAGGGCTCATGAAACTTGTGTTATCTGAGTTCTTCCATGTTGATAAGTTATCCAATGTTTTGTCCTCAAAAGCCAGAATTTTTGTTCATCTCTGCTCTAGTTTACTTCTTTGGAAACTAATTATTCACAATTCCACAGAATGAAATCAACTCTGAAAATTCAACACATTCACTGATTTGCTCAATCCTATAAATCTCAAGTTATTTCAAAGTTGTTTAGTTTGTACCACTGGAAAAGCAACCCTTTCAGAAAGATTTTGTGATTTGCTTGTAGTATACCCTTCCTTTTTTCCCAATATATTGGCCAGCTGTTTGGACCAGCCTCTCTCCTCACCCCCAGTAGACTAATTTATTTTACTTTTTATTTCCATTTTTATTTGATTTCAACTTTTCTTTTTATATTGTACTTGATGTTTGTATTTAATTTCTGAAATGTGTGGGAAATGAATCTGTTTTTAAAAGTAACTGTAAAAAGTCATATTTACCTAAAAGAATACCTTGGCTTTATTTCCTACTCCTCTTATTGCAGGTAACCAACTGCATTGTTTTTGATACCTTTACTGTATTTTATTTTATGAATATGAGTCACTTTACTTCTTTCCCCAAGTCCCTTCCTTCTTATGGAGGATAGCACATAAGTGATCCTTTTCATTCTTTTTCTTCATTTAACATTACTTCCAAGTAATGACTATACATTGTTTTACAGATATGTTTAATATACCATGTTGTATATACCCTAGTTTGTTTAACCTATTCCCCATAATTGAGCTTTGACTATGTTGTAATTGCTATAATAGTCTTATACATATACATTACATTGCCACTGTCCTACTATTTGTGTGCATAAATGTAAAAGTACAAATAGAATAGCAAAACTAGAAATTAAGATAAAAGTTAATGTATGTTTATAAATTAAGGACACAAATTTGATAATATCCACTAGATCTCTTTAATATTTTCTCACATTATCCTAACCTAGTTAAGCATTTTTGGGGGGAGGTGAAGAATGCTGTTGTGTACATTTTATAAATTTGAAATATAGGTATTTGTTCTCTTATTTACTACACTAAATATATTTTATGTAGATGAAGGTGAAGAGCAAGATAAAAAAGAAGGCTCAGACAGAAGAAAATCAAAATCAAAGAGAAAAAAAAGTTTTAAGCCTGAGAGACTGTCTAGTAAGTATGAGAGTTATAAAACATTATATTATTTTGAATTAAACTCATCACACCATTTTACTTTGTCCAGGAATATTTGAAATCTATGTTGTAGAAATTTGTACTTTGTCTTAAAATACCTTAAGTTAGAGAACCATGAAAAAGAACTGGTGCCCTTTGTCTGGTATTTCTGATTCTGTCAACCAAGGCCCTGAAAACGGCCAGCAGTTGACTTTTAAAGTATGTGTCCCACCTTTCAGCTCCCTCATGCAGACTATATTTTTAAAAATCTCAACAAGCACCTCTACTCTGTACTAATAACCATTTTCCATAATTTCAAATAAGTGTGCAGAAATGTGACTGCAATCTTTAACTCAAATAACGGTATCAGTGTCACATGGTAGGACAGGTTGTGACTTGTTAGAAAGCTTCCAGCAACTTCTTGATTGTAGCTCTCCTCAAAGGAAACGACTTTCTGTTAACACATAAATTGGTGGTGTTAAGGATTTCACATGGGAAAATGAGAGTGCAAGGTCTTAAGGTGTCTCACCATCGTTGAGTCTCTTTTATAGCTGTTGGAGCAAAGGAGGCCATTGGCTAGCCATCTCCTGAGTGAGACACCATATGTAGAATCTCACAAGGCTTCTAGGTAATTGTGTTTTGTAGGCAATAATTGTCCATCTGCTTGCCGTATATGGTTCATTAAGGCAGTATTTGCCATTCAAAGTCATCAATGGGTTTTGAGTCCAGTTCTTCCTCTGAAGTGGGAACTTTCCCATTGTTGGTAGCTGTTCTGAGAACTTTTGATGGCAGTGTATGACAAGCTATTTCATGAACAGGTACACTGATCATCATCAGCCACTCCACAGGGTACTCAGAGCACTTTTTATGTCACTTTCCATATATCTATTCATTTATTTTAAACATTTTCAAGAGCTGAACAAAGAAGCTTTTGTTTGTCAGAGGAACTGTAACCATGTAGTTAGTCATTAAGTCAACATTGGGCATCATTTGACCGACATCTAGGCTTTAAGGTCCTTTTAGAGAGTCCATCAATGTACTGCCTTAAGAACTCACTGAGCTCCCCCCACATTATGTCCACAAGCATGGTGTATATATTGTCCAAGAAAAGCACTAACTGTCATTTATTATACTGTGTTCATTATTGCTGCCTCTTGTCAGTACCATTGATTGCATATTTCATAATTTTCTAGTTACTAGCTAGATTCTATCATGTGTAATGACCTGATTTTATGAGGGGTTCTATGCTTTTTGTGGGGTGACATAAAACAAAATATCCCCTTATGTGTGTAGTTTAATTTTTTAAAAAAATTGAAAATATGTGCATGATTCCTAAACTAAGACATGAAAAACATGTACATGTGTTGAAAATCCCAGGTCTTCCCTATTCCATTTTGCAGCTAACCATGTGTACTGGCTAGTTTTGTGTGTCAACTTGACACAGGCTGGAGTTATCACAGAGGGGAGCTTCAGTTGGGGAAATGCCTCCATGAGGTCCAGCCGTGGGGCATTTTCTCAATTAGTGATCAAGGGGGTAGGGCTCCTTGTGGGTGGTGCCATCCATCCCTGGGCTGGAGGTCTTAGGTCCTATAAGAGAGCAGGCTGAGCAAGCCAGGAGAGGCAAGCCAGTAAGAAACATCTCTCCATGGCCTCAGCATCAGCTCCTGCTTCCTGACCTGCCTGAGTTCCAGTCCTGACTTCCTCTGGTGATCAACAGCAATGTGGAAGTTTAAGCTCAATAAACCCTTTCCTTCTCAACTTGTTTCTTGGTCATGATGCTTGTGCAGGAATAGAAACACTGACTAAGATACCATGTATACTACTTTCTGATGTTTCATGTATAATTTATTTGGTAAAAAATAACTATATGGAATTTTTTCCCTTTTATCTTCATTGTTTACCTTCCTTCCTTGTTTAAAAGGCAGTATAAACCCCATTCCACCAAGTGTGTTCGCCAAACACAGAGAACCTTTTAAATCAATTTTCAGCTTTATATACAGTTGTTTTCATTATAATGTGCATTGACCATAACATATCACATGTACTCTCTTTAAGAAGCTGTATAATATGCCTATTTATACTCACTTTTCATGATTGAACATTTATATTTTCATTTTCAGTTACAGACAGTGAAATAATGAATAAACCTAAACATACATTTTTGTTATTTTGCCTATGAACCCTGTGTGATCTGTAATATATGAGCAACTTAGGAAAAGTAGGAGCTGGAGAGATGACTGTGCAGTTAAGAGTGCCTGCAGCTCTTCGAAAAGACCTGAAATAATTTCCCAGTTGCCATATCTAGTGTCTCACAACTACTTGTAACTTGAGCTTCAAGAGTTTCAGTGCTGTCTTTAAGGATATAGACACATCAATATACATGAAAATACACAAAAATAAGAACAGTAGATGATAACTATATTGTACTTATACACTATAAATTGACAAAGTTTACAATTATGTACACTAAGAAGGTACCACTGTCTTACCATGTCTAACATAATGCTCATTTATTTATGTCTGAAAAAATGGCAGAGTAACACTATTAAATTGTTTAAATGTGAAATAGAGACTTCACAATAATTCTAGTTTTTATTTATTGAAATTATGTTTCTTTGTATATAGCTCATGAGGAAGAATCAGATAGAGTGTACTATGAAGAAGCAACAGAAGCGAAAGTTCCATCAAAGAAGAAAGGTATTTCTAGAAGAAAAGGAGTTGCTTATGAGCATAAAAACTATAGATTACTTTGCACCATTTTGAATAGTACCAGTGGAGACCACTTCTCTTGCCTCAGCTTCTAGAAGGCTGAAAGCACATATGTACACCACAGCGCAACTCTGTACTAAAATTATCTTAATCAAACTCAAAATGTTTTCATTGGTTCAAAAGTCTGTATTTTACTATATGTGTCCCAGGAGTATTCCTGTTAGCCACGAAAGAACTGACAAACAAAAGCCAAGGTGTGCATTGCTTTTATTCAGTAGATGTGTTTCCACTGCTGAGTACAATTGTTGCTGGAACTGAAAGATAAATATACTTTATAGAGGCTGACAAAGAGGGTGGCCAGTGGCCATGATGGCCTCTCAGATTGCCTCCAAGGCAATATGTAGGGTTAGATTCACTCAGAAGTTGAGATCTGCTCCTGGTGTCATTGTATTGATGGTAATGAGAGGTTTCCAATAGCAGAGAAAACCTACAAATAGCATCACTTCTTTTGTGTTTGCTAGGACCAGTACAGACCCAAGTTTGGCAGTGAGCTACTCCAGAGCAAGACACCATGTTTCCAAATTTCTCAAAAGATTTAATTTAAATATTTGGTCCATGAACCTTGTCTGTAGTAATAGCCAAGTCATGTTGTATCAGAGTCAACAGAGCTTGGATTCCTTGTTAGCTGCTCCATCTAGCTCTGCTACTGGGTCATCACATTTGTCTAGCACAAGCAGTCACTGTCACTCACCGGTTTGACAAGCCTAATTCACTTATGGCAAAAGGAAATCTTTATGTTTCTGTAGTCTCTGCAAATGGATGGAGAAATGAACTGGAGAGACTTGCATTATTTATTATTATCATATTTTTAACTAATGAACACAAAGGGCAATGGTATTACAAGCTTAACAGAAATTTGAACTTATAGATATTAATCAGTTATTTTTGGAGACAAAGTTTGATATATCCCAGACTGGCCTTTAAAAGATGGCCTTGAATTCCCGTGTATCCACCTCCTGAGTACTGAGATTCTAAACTTGAGCTACACACAAAATTTCAAACATTTTTTCATATATTGAACTAAATTTGCCTGTTTTATGCAGCCTCTGATGCACATGGATATGAAGTGCTTAGCTCTGAGAGAAAAGTCTCAGCCTCAAAGGCACATATAAAAAACCAAAGAACTCACAAAAGAGGAAGAGGCAGTGGTGAGTATAAATATTCCAGGTAGTTTATATTAGGCTTTTCAGGTACTCTTTTATTTGGCTTCATGAATCTGTATATAAGCATATAGTTTCCAAAATCTTACCCCTGCACTAAAATGCTAATTCCCTAACATACGAAAGAATTATAGAACTATGTAGCTCAGGCTGGCCTTGAAATTGAATTTCCATGCTTCTTCCTTCCAAGCAGAACTTTTGACTCTGAAATTATTTACAGCTACCAAATGTAATAATGCTTGACTCCCAATAGCATATAACTTCCACTGTTGTGTCTTTCAGAGTTTCAGTGTATCTTCAGACTTATGTGGTAGCTCAAAAGAATATTCCCAGAGTAGAATTTAACCAAGGTCGTTCTTTCAGGGTGAAATCAGAACCAAAACATGAAAACATTATCTTATCCACTGTCTACCCTACAACACCACACATATGCGTGTACACACACACACACACACACACACACACATGCACACACACAACAGAGAGAGAGAGAGAGAGAGAGAGAGAGAGAGAGAGAGAGAGAGAGAGAGAGAGAGAGAGAGAGAGAGAGAGAAAGAGAGAGAGAGAAAAAGAGAGAGAGAGACTAGAGGTTGTCTTTTCTCTGACTTGGCCAGTGGTGGCCTACTTGTGGCCATTGGCTCCAATCACAAATATAGTTTCTAATGAGATAAGCAAGGTAAAAACAAATAAGTAGTCAAATAGCCTAAAGAGTTAAAGAGTTATCTAGGTGGAGCCCTTACCTAGGACCTCCAGGCATCCTCCTGCATATGGCCCCCAAAGTAAGAAAGGCTCTCCTGACTTGTCTGCTAACCTGACAAGTTGGTCACAAGAAACATGTCAATATCAAGGAAATGAGTGTGGACAACTGAGTCATCCCATCCATAAGGAGAGTTCTTTTAGTGCCAGTTGCATACCCAACTTAAAACAAAAACTTAAATAAAACAATCCTTTGGGGCCTTAAGGCTGAGTGTAAGGTGGGGCTTGAAATGAAAGTATCTCTAGGTCACTTTGTCACGTAACTAGGGCTAGAGAATCTTGTGGAGCCCTTATCTAGATCATCTAGGAATGGGGACATCTTACCATCCTTAGGTCACTGTGTATCCTCTGATCAAACTGTGCTTACTCAATGGTAACTGGTTTTCCATTCTGTATGAGGATATTACAGTCAACCAGCTGGCATAGTCTAAGAGAGGGTTTTTTTTTTCTAGCTAGGTAAGCACTTGCAAGATGCCTCAGTGGGTAAAGGCATGTAAGGTCCCCATGTAAGTTAAATGGAAATGCCACAAATTTGTATAACTTCCATACTCATATGCACACACACACACACACACACACACACACACACACACACACACACACACACTAGCAATCAGTAAAGTTAGTTTAGCTAGGTAACCAGTGAATTTGGCAGGAACACAACTAGAAATCAAAGTCTGAGTATAGACCTTGACATTTTTGTTCTCACTCTACCATGACTTGGTAGAAGCCTGTCATGTCTCTCTGCAAAGGATGCGCCTATCATTTTCCCCAGTACATAGACCATCATGTAAGACCAAAATGGTACCTAGCAAGGAAATAGAGAGTTTCAGATGTTCCTCCCTCTTTTTGGAGCATAGCAGCCAAGGCTCTGAGGAAAGTTGTATAGTGATAAACCCATACTGTGACATTCCTCTTCCTAAGGTAAACAGAACCCCCTTTCTTACTATGGAGGATAATTGGCCAGCTTCCTTAGGTTTCTGAATGGCTATGCAACATAATCCTCAGGACTTCCTCATAAAAGCACAAGTCTTAACGACTCACTCAATCTTCTGCGGCATGCTATAGCAATAACTACCACTAGAGAGGCCTAGTGTGCAAAGCCCTAATCCCTCTGTAACATAAGGTATAAACAAAAACAAACTTAACCCCAGACATTTCTCATACTACATCAGTTGGAACACTTGATATTGACTGAAACATTTTACTATTTTCTTCTTGTACTTAATGTTAAGGACATTTATTCCTCACCCTAGAAAATAGCAGGGAATAGCATTATAAATTAGTTTTGATTCTGAAGTAGAAACTTCAAAATATATTTATACTTTTCTGTTTGTTCCACTAATATTTCTCCTTATGCAGCTCACGAGGAGTATTCAGATACAGTGTATGAAGAAGCAACAAAAGTGAAAGTTCCATCAAAGAAGAAAGGTATTTCTAGAAGAAAAGGAGTTGCTTATGAGCATAAAAACTATAGATTACTTTGCACTATTTTGAATAGTACCATTGGAGACCACTTCTCTTGCCTCAGCTTCTAGAAGGCTGAAAGCACATATGTACACCACAGCGCAATGCTGTACAAACTCAAAATGTTTTCATTGGTTCAGAAGTCTGTATTTTACTATATGTGTCCCAGGAGTGTTCCTGTTAGCCACGAAAGAACTGACAAACAAAAGCCAACGTGTGCATTGCTTTTATGCAATAGGTCTAAATATAGCAATTTCACAGACATGATTATGTGCTGGATCTCTAGCAATGTGTGCTCCCTTTCACCAACTCAAGTAGAATTCTAAA
Source organism: Mastomys coucha (assembly GCF_008632895.1). Lineage (NCBI taxonomy): Eukaryota > Metazoa > Chordata > Mammalia > Rodentia > Muridae > Mastomys > Mastomys coucha. Next base: position 267,515,047 of record NW_022196905.1, on the reverse strand, counting down.
AGCCAGTTAACTATAAACTATAAACCTTCTTTCTTATGTATTCTGTCTTGTTATAACAAACATCTATCTACTAATGGAAAATTATTTAATACCTTTTTTACTTAATTCCCCTGCCTTATCAGTAATAGAAATACATGTGGAACAAAGCGTTAATGTTTCATTAGGAATGTAAAAATTAAAATTCATTGTAAATGGTGTGAAATCGGTATACTGAAAAGGAACCAATTGCCAATTATTACTAGGCTAGTATATAACAAAATAAATTCATTCAACTTAAAACAGTGTTTACTAATATTTACTGATTTATTTTTGTTTTTAATTTGTAACTTTGCTTTCCATCTATAAAAGGTAAGCTCTATCTTAAAGTTTGTGGACTGATTCAATGGCACTTCATTCAAGCTCCTCACTCTCTTAGGTCGGCTAGGTCAGCTACAGTCAACACTGAGGCTTCAGAGTGCTTTCCGGAGGAGCTTGTGTGGCTCCTCTCAGCAGTTTTTAGCATTGCCTGCATCCACTCCTCTATTGTTACTTTAATTAAGAATCTATGTACAATAGTAGGTTTTGTCTGTCCAATTCAGTGCACTCTCCCAATGGCCTGAAGCTCATGGGCAGGGTTCAGCACAGGCTCCACAAGGAGGACGTGAGTGGCTTCGATGATAGTTAATCCATTAGAGCCTGTGTGCAGGGGCAGCAGCAAAATATTGATTTGGGGATCATATTTAAATGCTGAAGGTTCTCCTGGAAAGTCTTAATGCAACTGATTTGTGTAAATTCCATGTTGTTGTCGGTGAGAGCTTTTGAAATAATATCTAATACATCTTGCCACGTTGAGAAAATGAGTGCTTTGACCCCTGGATCTCTAAATTGTATTTTTATCAGAGTTCTAACCACAGCTTCCACTTTTGTAGAATGGCTACCCTCCATTGTAGCTAAGCTGAGAGTTGACGGTTCTGCTGTACCAAGGAATGAATTGTAGGCATGATTTTTGGATACAGACTTCCTGCTATGGTCAAAGCTATTTGACTTGCTTGATTGTCTTCATTCTCAGCCTGTTGGGCTCTATTTGGCCCTGGTTTGAGCCTTGAGGACAAACCTGAGCCTGGCTCGAGTTTTGTAAACTGTCTCAGTCATTTCCGTACTGGAGTGACTCCAGAGATATCATTTTTGCATATTAGTTTCTCTCTACTTGGGAGACAGCCACAGTGTTCATGACAGGACACAATGTCATGGATCACAGGTACTCAGGGTTGTACAGCATTAAGCCATATGATCATAACAAGGCAAAGATTTCTGTGTGTACAAATATGCTTGTTACTGGGTGGAAGAGAACTTTGACAATTAATGATTTGCTTCATTAATCTAAGTCATGACAAGAGTTCTATTTTTCTCCCTATGATGTTGTTTTGGGTAACAAATGTGACAGATAAACTGGAGATTTCTATATTACAAGCCCAACTTAAAACAAAAATTACATAAAACAATCTTTGGGGGACGTAAGGCTGAGGGGAAGGTGGGGCTTGAAATGAAAGTATTTTTGCTACCTTGCCAAGTAACTAGGGCCAGAGCATCTTGCTTAGATTATCCCTTGCCCTTACTTAGATCATCCAGGAATGGGGTCCTCTCACCATCTATAGGTCACTGTGGGTCCACTGATCGAACAATACTGTCTTTTGTGTGTGTGTGTGTGTGTCTTTTTTTATTAGATGTTTTCTTTATTTACAGTATCTTCTTTCCCAGGTTCCCCTCCAAAAAAATAAAATAAAATAAAATAAAACAAAACAAAACAAAACAATCTCCTGTTCCTTCCCCCCTCCCCCTGCTCACCATCCCACCCCCTCCTGCTGATTGGCCTGGCATTCCCCTACACTGGGGCATAGAACCTTCACAGGGCCAAGGACCTCTCCTCCCATTGATTACCGACTTGGCCATCCTCTGCTATACATATGCAGCTGGAGCCATGAATCCCGCCATGTGTACTCTTTGGTTGGAGTTTTAGTCCCTGGGAGCTCTGAGGGTAATAGGTAGTTAATATTGTTGTTCGTTCTAAGGAGCTTCAAATCCTTCAGCTCCTTGAGTCCTTTCTCTAGCTCTTTCATTGGGGACCCTATACTCAGTCCAATGGATGGCTGTGAGCCTCTACTTCTGTATTAGTCGGGTACTGTCAGAGCCTCTCAGGAGACAATACTGTATTAATGGTAACTGTTTTTCCATTCTGTACCCTCTTAGATGAGGATATTGCTGTCTACCAGCTAGCATAATCTTAGAGAGGGTTTTTTTTTTTTCTAGGTAGGTTTGCATTTGCAAGATGCCTCAGTGGGTAAAGGCATGTAAGGTCCCCATGTAAGTTAAATGGAAATGCCACAAATTCGTATGACTTCCATACTCATATGCACATACGCATGTACATACACAATAACAATAATCAGTAAAGTTAGTTTAGCTAGGTAACCAGTGAATTTGGCAGGAACACAACTAGAAATCAGAGTCTGAGTATAGACCTTGACATTTTTGTTCCCACTCTACCATGACTTGGCAGAAGCCTGTCATGTCTCTCTGCAAAGGATGCCTACCATTTTCCCCAGTACATAGGCCATCGTGCAAGACCAAAATGGTAGCCAACAAGGAAGTAGAGAGTCTCAGACATTCTTCCTCACCTTAGTGTTGTTTAGCTGCCAAGGTTCTCAGCAAAACTGTGTCGTGACAAAGCCTACACTGTGCTGATCCTTTTTCTAATGAAAACAAATTCCCTTCCTTACTGTGGAGGCAGGTTGGCCAGCTTCCTATGGTTTCTGAGTTGTTATGCAACATAATCCTCAGAACTTTCTCATAAATGCACAAGTCTTAGAGACTCACGGTACCATGGTCATGCTACGGACATAGCTACCACTGGTAAAGCCCTTTGTGTAAAAGCCTAATCCCTTTTTACCATAAATTATAAACAAAATCTAACTGCACCACTGACATTTCTTAGAGTCCACCAGTTGGAACCTCTGTTAAGCACATACATATTTACTGAAATGCTCTACCATATTCTTGTAATATCTAGCATTATGGTCATTTATTTATAACTCTGAAAAATAGTAGAAAATAACATTTTAAATTTGTTTTGAAATCTGAAATAGAGACCTCACAGAAGTTCTGTTTTTCTGTTTATTGCACTAATACTTCTTATACAGTTCATGAGGAGGAATCAGATGCAGTCTACTATGAAGAACCAGGAAAATCTAAAGCTTCTTCTATAAGAAAAGGATTTAATAGTTAGCATAAAAAACTATACATCACTTTCCATTATCTTTGAATGGGAGCAGCTGAGGTTGGTCCTTCTCTCTGAGCTTCTAGAATGCTGCAAAAACATTGTGTACACACCAGTGCCACTATGTACTAAAATTATGTTAATCACATACAAAATGTTTTCTTTGTTAGAGGAATCTGTATTTTACTATATGTGTTATGGGAGTATTCTCTTTAGCCATGCAATAACTGAAAAACAAGAGCTAAGGTGTGCATTGCTTTTATGCAGTAGGTCTAGATGTAGCAATTTCACAAACATGATTATGTGCCGGATCTCTAGCAATGTGTGCTCCCTTTCACCAATTCAAGTAGAATTCTAAAAGCCAGTTCACTCTATAAACCTGAGCACTGAGTTCATTCCATGTGTTTCCACTGCTGAGTACAATTGTTGGTGGAATTGTAAGTTAAATGAACTTGACAGAAGCTAATAAAGATAGTGGCCTGCGCATGGTGGCCTTTCAGATAACCTCCAAGGCAATCCGTAATGTTAGATTCACCGAGAGATTGAGATCTGCTTGGTAAATTCATAGATTACTCTTTGTAGCATTACATCAATTATAATTTGAGAGTTCCAACAGCCTAGAATATACTCACAAATAGCATCACCTCTGTTATATTAGTTGGGACCAATATAGACCAAAGTTTGGCAGTGAGCTACTCCAGCACAAGACACCATGTGGCTTCCAAACGTCCCAAAGTCTTTCCCTTAAATATTGGGCCATGCACCTTGTCTGTAGCATGGACAAGTCATGTTATATCAATCAGCAGAACATGAATTTGTTGTTAGCTGTTGCCATTACCTATCTGGAGATGTGATAGCTCTTCCACTGGGCTATTGCAATCTTCTAGCACAAGCAACCACTGTCACTCACGGAGTTAACAAGGCTACTTCCTTAATGACAAAAGAAAATATTCACATTTCTGTAGTCGCTGCCAATGGGTGGAGAAATGAGCTAGAGAGACTTGCATTCTCTATTTTTTTTTTAAAGTGATGAACACAAAGAGCAATTGTATTGCAAACTTGTCAAAAATTTGAACTTAAAGATTTTAAATAAGTATCTTAAGAGATGAAGTTTGATATATCCCAGGATGGCCTTTCAAAGATGGCCTTGAATCTCTCTGTTTCCACCTCCTAAGTATTGAAACTTTATTGCCCCCAAAATAGTTTGAATCATTTTTTTTCACATACTGAACTTAATTTTTCCCTTTTTATGCAGTTCCTACTAAAGGTCATATTGAAACAAGTAGTTCTGAGAGTCAAGGCTCAATCACAAAATCAGACACAAAAACTCAAAAGAAGGGAAGAAGCAGTGGTAAGTATAAATATTCCAGGTACTCTTTATTCTATGTTAGGCTTTTCAGGTGGTCCTTTTTATTTTTTTGTTTCATGAATGTACATATAAGCATATAGTTACTAACATCTTAACCCTTTACTAAAATGCTGATTCCCTAACTTAAGAAAGAATTAACACTAGAACTATGGAGCTCATGCTGGCCTTGAACTTTAATTTCCTGCCCCATCTTTCCAAGCTGAACTTTTGACTCTACAATGTGCTAACTATTGAAACCAATAACAGATAACTTCCCACTGTAGTATCTTTCATACTTCCAGTGTGTCTCTGGACTTATAAAGAATATGGCCATAACAGAATTTGACCAAGGTTGTTCTTTCATGGTGGAATCATAGTCAGAACATGAAAACATCATATGACCCAGCAACTGTCCTAAAACAGACACACACACACACACACACACACACACACACACACACACAAATTCCTAGAGATTGTGGTTTTCCTGACATGGCCAGTGGTTGCCTTCTTGTAGCTTGGCTCCAGTCACAGTTACTATTCAGATAAGCAAGTTAAATACAAATGCAGAGCCAAAATGCATAAGGAGTTATCTAGAAAGCTTTGTTGGACCTCTAGGGGTCCTCCTGTTTATGGGCCCCATTATAGGAAAGCCCCTCTGCTAACATGACGGGTTGGTCTCAAGAAACATGCCAGTATCAAGGAAATAGGTGTATATATCTGAGTAATCACATCCGCACTGAGACCTCTTTTATGTGTTGAGTCATTAGAAGCTTGGCAATTTTCCTCTAGAATCCAGAGTCTAGAGTATCATGCCATGATTTGAGAGATCAGATCCAGGAATTTGATTTGTATTGGAGAAGTGTTTATTAAATCTTTCTGTCCTGATAAGCATAGCATAGGTAGGAAATTATAGAGTATCTAGTCCTTTGGTAATATCCTTGTCAGGTCCACTTATGTGATACCTCAAGATGGTAGAAGGCTAGTCCTCCCTCTCAAATAGAATATTTAGATATTCTACTGTAGACTTATCACTGATGAGGGAGCTTTCCAACTGCATTGTGGAAGAATATTAGTGGTGACAACAGCTCAATCAACATAAAGTGCCCTTGGACATCTTTGTGAAAAAAAAGTATGAAAAAGGACATTGGAGATGTCATTTTTGCATATTAGTTTCTCTCTACTTGGGAGACAGCCACAGTGTTCATGACAGGACACAATGTCATGGATCACAGGTACTCAGGGTTGTACAGCATTAAGCCATATGATCATAACAAGGCAAAGATTTCTGTGTGTACAAATATTCTTGTTACTGGGAGGAAGAGAACTTTGACAATACTTGCTTCATTAATCTAAGTCATGACAAGAGCTCTATTTTTCTCCCTATGATATTGTTTTGGGAAACAGATGTGACATATAAACTGGGGATTTCTATATTACAAGCCCAACTTAAAACAAAAATTACATAAAACAATCTTTGGGGGACGTAAAGCTGAGTGTAAGGTGGGGCTTGAAATGAAAGTATTTTTGCTACCTTGCCAAGTAACTAGGGCCAGTGCATCTTGCGGAACCCTTACTTTGATCATCCAGGTCCTCTTACCATCTTTAGGTCACTGTGGGTCCACTGATCAAACAGTACTGTCTTAATGGTAACTGTTTTTCCATTCTGTATGAGGATATTACAGTCTACCAGCTAACATAGTCTTAGAGAGGATTTTTTTTTTCCTAGCTAGGTAAGCACTTGCAAGATGCCTCAGTGGGTAAAGGCATGTAAGGTCCCCATGTAAGTTAAATGGAAATGCCACATATTTGTATAACTTCCATACTCATATGCGCACACACACACACACACACACTCACACACACACGCACACACACACACTCACACACACACTCACACACACACACATACATACATACACAACAGCAATCAGTAAAGTTATTTTAGCTAGGTAACCAGTGAATTTGGCAGGAACAAAACTAGAAATCAGAGTCTGAGTATAGATCTTGACATTTTTGTTCCCACTCTACCATGACTTGGCAGAAGCCTGCCGTGTCTCCACAAAGGATGTGCCTATCATTTTCCCCAGTACATAGACTATCATGCAAGACCAGAATGGCAAAAATGGTAGCCAGCAAGGAAGTTGAGAGTCTCAATTGTCCATCTCTCTTTGTGCAGTGTACTTGCCAAGGTTCTGAGGAAAATTGTCACTGTCAGACACTGAATCAACAAGGCTACTTCATTATCACAGAAGGAAATATTCATGTTTCTCTAGTCTCTGCAAATGAATGGTGAAATGACCTGGAGTGACTCGCATTTTCTATTAATTTTTTAAAATAATGAACACAAAGGGCAAACTTAGAAATTTGAACTTATGGATTTTACACAGGTGGTTTGGAGAGTAAGTTTGATATATCCCAAGCTGGCCTTTCAAAGACGTACTTGAATCCCCAGTGTCCACCTCCTGAGTACTGAGATTCTAGGCATGTACCCCACACAAATTTTCAAACTTTTTTTTTAATATATTGAACTAAATGTACTTGTTTTATGCACTTACTGTTTTAGATGCTGATAGAGCACTTAGACCTGAGAGTCAAGGTTCGATCTCAAAAGCAGTCACAGGAATAAAGAAAGAAAGAGCTAAAAGAGAAAAGACCAGTGGTAAGGATAATATTCCAGTAATATTCCAGGTACTTTTCGTCTACCTTAGGTTCTTCAGGTGCTCTTTCATTTTTCTTCATGAATCTGCATGTAAGCATATAGTTACAAAAATCTTATTTCTGTACTAAGATGCTGATTCCCTAACTTATGAAAGAATTAATACTAGAACTATGTAGCTTAGGCTGGCCTTATACTTGAAATCCCCTGCCTCATCCTTCCAAGCAAAAGTTTTGGCTCTAAGATTATTTAATAGCTGCTAAATACAGTAACACTTCAGTCCCAGTAGCGGATAGCTTCCCATACTAGTGTTTTTCAAAGTTTCGGTGTGTCTATGTAGTTTTGTGGTAGCTCAAAAGACTATGCCCATAGTAGAATTTGACCAAGGTTTTTCCCTTTTGGAGACATCAGTGGCAGAACATGAAATCATCATCTTACCTGCTAGCTACCTTGCAATGCACATACACACACACACACACACACACACACACACACACACACACACACAGAGCTTCTAGAACTTGTGGTTTCACTGACCTTTCAAGTGGTGGATTTCTGGAAACCACTGTATCCAGTCACAAATATAGATACTATTATGATAAGCAAGTTAAATACAAATGAGGACCCAAAGCACCTAAGGGGTTATCTTGTTAGGAGCTTCAGGAGTCCTCTTATTTATGGCATCTAGTATAGGAAAGACTCTCAGCTAATCTGACAAGTTGGTCTCAAGAAACATCCTGGTATCAAGGAAATGAGTGTAGATATATGAGTAATCCCATCCACAATCTACTGCTTTTATGTCTTGAGTCATTAGAATTGGAAGCTTAGCTATTTCCTCTAGGCTCTAGAGTCTAAGGTATTAGCCATGCCTTCAGAGATCAGAACCATAGATTTGACTTGGGTTCTAGAGGTGTTTAATAAATCTGTCTATACTAGGAAGCATAGTATAGGTAGGAAAAATAGATTATTTAGTCATTCAGTGACATCCTTGCTAGGGTCCATTTATGAGATAACATCAATATGATAGAAGGCTGATCCTTCCTCTCGAATAGAATATTTAGATGTTCTGCTTGTAGACTTGTCACTGATGGTAGAGCTTTTCAACAACACTGTGGAAGGATATTAGTTGTGACAATAACTCATTCCACATAAAGTTAAAGGTCTTGGACATCTATGTGGGAAAAATTATGAAAAAGGACACTGCAAATATCAATTCTGCATATTAGTTTCTCTCTACTTGGATGACAGCCATAGTGTTTATGGCAGAACACAGTGTCATGGGTCATAGGTACTCAGGTTTATATAACACAGAACCATGTGATCATGACAAGGCCAAGAACTCTGTGTACACAAATAGTACTTACTTTGACAATGTTTGCTTCATTAATCTAAGTCATAACAACAGCTTTATTTTTCTCCCTATGAAGTTTTTTTTGGGGGGGGGGTAATAAATGTAACAGATAAACTGGAGATCTATATTACATACCCAACTTAAAACAAAAACTTAAATAAAACAATCCTTTGGGGCCTTAAGGCTGAGTGTAAGGTAAGGCTTGAAATGAAAGTATCTCTAGGTCACTTTGTCACGTAAGTAGGCCCAGAGAATCTTGTGGATCCTGTATCTAGATCATCCAGGTATAGGGTCCACTTACCATCACTGTGTATCCTCTGATCAAACAGTGCTTACTTAATGGCAACTGGTTTTCCATTCTGTGTCCTGTAAGATGGGGATATTACAGTCTACCAGCTAGCACAGTCTTAGAGAGGAGTTTATTCTAGCTAGGTAAGCACTTGCAAAATGCCTCAGTGGGTAAAGGTATGTAAGGTTCCCATGTAGTTAAATGGAAATGCCACAAATTTGTATGACTTCCATAATCATATGCACACACATATGTACATACACAATAACAATAATCAGTAAAGTTAGTTTAGCCAGGTAACCAGTAAAGGGGGCAAGTACAAAAGTAGAAATCAGAGTATGAATATAGATCTTGATATTTTTGTTCTCACTCTACCATGACCTGGGAGAAGCCTACAGTGTCTCTGCAAAGGATAGACCTATCATTTTCCCCAGTACATAGACCTTCACATAAGACCAAAATGATACCTAGCAAGGAAGTAGAGAGTTTCAGATGTTCCTCCCTTTTTTGTGTAGTGTAGCAGGCAAAGCTCTGAGGAAAGCTGCATACTGATAAATCCATACTGTGACATTCCTCTTCCTAAGGTAAACAGAACCTCCTTTCTTACTATGGAGGATAGTTGGCCAGCTTCCTAAGGTTTCTGAATGGCTATGCAACATAATCCTCAGGACTTCCTCATAAAAGCACAAGTCTTAGAAACTCGCTTTCCTACATTCATACTTATTATAGTCAGTAACTACCCCTGGTGAAGCCCAGGATGCAAAACCCTAAACACCTAAGGAAAAACTCACCGTATTTAAGACCTTTCTTAGAGTCCAGTGGTTGCAGGTCTTTTTGAGTATATAGACATTTTCTTCAGCAAATCTGAAGTGAAAAGAGGTTACCTTTCCAGTCAAATTTGAAAAGCTTGCAAATGCCCAGCAGGGCCTGCCAGCACAGTTTGAGGCTACTGTTGTAACTAGCGATTGGAACAGCCTCCCTTATGAGAGTATTAGAATCAGTCACAACTATCCAATAATGTTTCTTCTAGAAAGGCTTTGGCACCTACCACTACTTTTTTCTTGAGGTGTCTTATACTATTTATTTTTCTGATCTGGAAGTATAGTTGTCATAACTTTATCACACAGAATACTGAGGCATAAGACCCAGAGGCGCAGGGCTGTAGGTAAGTCAGCCAGTGCGGACCTTTAGAACCTTTGTTGGACACGTTTGTGTAGCAGTTGAGAATAACAAGGGTTTCACACACAAGTACTTGGGCATCTGGCCAGGATCTATTTCTTCTAGGAAATCTAGCTAGTGAAGGCCATACAGTAGCACAGGACTTTAAGCACTCTGATGTTCAAGATGACTCGCCTATGACCTGTGTTCATGCCAGCTGAGCTCAGAAGAGTTAGACTCTAAGACCCAGGGCTTGCTCAGTGTTCTCAGGGGACAGACCAAGATGACATCCACAATGAAAGTACATGATTCACACATGATGTCTCAGGATGGCTAAAGTATGTTCATAAATTTTGACTGTTTTTGTGTTGGTTTTTAAAGACAACAAACCAGTCTCAAGGTAACAATCAACCATAACTTACTTGCTGCATTATGAAAATCCTTCCTAGATTGCCCTTTTCCCCCAGACTAGGCCCTAACAAGGGATAGACACAGCACAGAATGCTGCATACAAGCAAGGGTACATGGTGTGGGTCTCAATCCCAGAGGCCTTAATCAAAGGCCCTTTTGGTTTTTGGCTTATGAAGCCAAGATAGCTAGAACTCCAAGTCTCACCACCATGATCAGACAGTTTAGAATTGCTTATCTTGTGCTACTGAAGCAGCAATATAGACTAAAGGACTTCAAGATTATTTTATAACTGCCCACCCCAGTCCACAGTACAGGATTATATTCAATATTATATGCTTTTTGCTTTTTCCTTTAATACTTTAATTATATTGTTTTCTGTTTTCATCTTTGATCTCATATTCTTATTGATTTAATTTTATCTCCCAATTATAAAGAACTTGAACTTCCCCCAATGCGAAAATTCATTGAAAAATGTACTTAAAAGAATTTCACTACTTGTCCAACCCTGGCCTCTCATTTTGTAGGAGACTATCACTATCACTCCTCCTCTACGTCCTGAGATGGTTTTGTAAGGATAGACATTCTAGCTGGGCAAATGTTGCTGGTCTGGATGCCTATCACCTAAAAAGCAAGGACAGGAAAACTAAGAGTTCAAAGCCATCATGGACAGCTTAAAACCTGTCTCAAAGTAAAAAGTAAAAAGAAGGTTGTGGAATGTAGCTTGGTTGTCCCATGGTTGCCTCATAGGAACAAAGCTCTAGGTTTAACTCTACTGCCACAAATGTAAATAAGTAGCCATTTCTCTTTCTTCATTTTTTAGTTCTTCATCTTCCTAAACCCAAAGATAGTGTGCACATTTTCTCCGTAACAGGCTTTTTTTCCTGGACATTAGATATGTGCAATTTTATTTCTGTTTTATGAATACACATTGGCCTAAAGTATAGAGATGTTAGATATGAATATAGACTCAATACCTAGAAATGTAAAATAAAGCTTCAACACACGATCACTAAATACAGTCTCATAATTTTGTTATATTGGCTCCTGTATTAATTTACCTATGACTATCAAAATGAGAGAAAATTCCACTGTACAGTTAGTATAACTTTGAAATCTAAAGAACTAAAAATGACTGTATTTTCTAATAAGAAGTAAAACATATTTTTTTCATGCAGGTACAAAGGAAGTGCCAGACAACATCCTTGAACATCAAGAGTCAGGATTAAAATTTGGAATTCAGGCAAAGAAGCTAAAGATAGTCAAATCTGAAAATAGTAAGTATAAAAAGTATAGTTAACTTTAAATTTAAAGCATTAATCTTAGAAAATAATTTTCTTTAGTTCATAAATATACACATAAGCATATAGCTTATAAATATTCTATAACTTTGACATAAAGTATGAATTATCAGAATGATTAGAGAAACATGGTGATCTGGATTTGTTGGACCTTTCTGTTCTTAAGGCCTCCTCCTGGCAGACTTGTGGGCTTGGTGTTCGCCAAGACCCAGTGACTGTTCGACTGTTGCTTCCAGGTGTCCATTTTCTACAATCACAAGAAATTGTGGATTCAAGCCCAGTGGGTACTATTTCATGATCCTTGGCATAGATTCCAACTGTCAATCAGTGGGTCTGCTAAAACAGAAAAGAAAAGTACATCAGAGGCTCAGGAGAAGGGCTGCCTAAGGAGGGTATACTGGTTAGTTTTAGGCAACATGACATTGGCTAGTTTTATGTTAACTTGACATATGGTGGGGTTAACTGAGAAAGTGTGTCCATAAGATCAGGCTGTAAGGCATTTTCTTTGTAAGTGAATGAGTAAGTATAGTCATACCTGGTCCTGGGTTCTACAAGAAAGCAGGCTGAGCAAGCCATGGGTAGTAAGCCAGTAAGCAGCACCACCCCTCCATGGCCTCTGTATCAGATTCTGTTTCCAGGTTCCTGCCCTGTTTGAGTTTCTGTCCTGACTTCATTCAGTGATGGACTACAATATGGAAGTGTAAGCCAAATAAAACCTTTCTTCCCAAACTAGCTTTTGGTCATAGTGTTTCATTATAGTAACAGTAAGCCTAACTAGAACAGAAGGTCTCCAGGGCTTCCTGTCTGTCATCCAGATGGATGAGCCCTCTAGCTGATGGAGGCCATGTAAATGCTCCAGAGGCCAAAGAGTTCCAGAGGCTGTCATTTGCTACGACACTTGGCAGATGCTTTCTTTGCTGTGAAATTACCTATTTATTTCCTAATTTCCCCCCAGACTTTCACCTGTTAGGTCTCTGTCTCTGGCCTGCCTTGTGTGGTCCACCTGTGTTCTATTAAGGCCCCAGTCTTCCCTGGCATGGCCTGTGTCTAGTCCCAGAGAAAGATATGCTCAGAATCATGGGAGTCTGCTATTTCTCAAGAGTGCTACTTTTCCTGGGCCAGCCCCTTTGGAAAGCGGTAACTCTTCCTAAATATGGCAATTATCTGTGTGGACAGGATGCTGACAAAGGTACTTGCATTCATCACCATCTTACCTGCTGCCTTCAGTGTCAGGCAATGCCAGGGCCAGCAGAAACACTGAAGGGTCAAGCTGCCAATGAGCAATTGTTACCAAACACCCAAGACCAGCTGGTAAACATGGCTTCCTTAAGCCAGAAACAAAAGCAGGAAATTCTTATTCTGCAGACAAGTGATAGTGTTTCTGAGGTGCGAACATGCTCAGCAGGGTGTGGACCAACTGCAGCAGTTCTCAGGGGCCACTGGGTAGGCAGTTATGGCATTTAAACTACTTCAGGTCTGACAAGGACCCATTCAATACTGGCTACTGTGACAGTGAACAAGCGTAGGTGTTGGAGAGACACTCACAGAGCAAAACCCAGACACTATCATGTTTCCCCATGATTCACATGTTGGTGGCTCAGGGAGTAATGTTACCTGCAAATCACCATCCAAAAAACACTGGTGAAAGTCTTCCTTCCCTTTGCGCCTCAAACTTTAGCTCTGATTCAGGGTCTTAACAGGTGAGAAGAACACTGGCCATCATGTAGCCTTATTTTTATTTGTTGTTTATTTAACTTAAGCCAAGGGTTTGGGTAAAACTTAGCAGGGTTCATGGATTTGTTTCAGAATTCATTGGGAGAAGAAACTGTGTTTGTATTAATCTTGAACACATCCACAAGGAGGACCTTAGGGAGCTTTCTTTAAACACAGAGGGGAAATGACTCAGAGGCAAATAGTCACCCATACCATTTTATCTACCATGTACCCTATGTATGCTTATAAACATGTATACATTTGATTAGATACTGACTAAATATAACAGATCCTCAAACAATTTCTTGTACTGGAAAACACAGATGTTCTTAAATATTTGTCAGGGACAAACAATGCTTGGTAAATGTGTGTTTTTATCAGTTGGTCTATGATTAGATCTCAGTCTAAAGTATAATGAACGAACCTGGGGAAATCAGAGACTGATATAAAACATTTGATGCCTAGAAATAAAAAAAATATGAAACTTTAATATACATTAAATCTGTTATAGGAGTTTTAGCACATCTTATCACCGTCTTTCTAAGTTTATAAAATGGTAAAATATTTTTACGTATGTATCAATTTAAAATCTGGATGCTTCGTAAATCTGTTTTTCTTTTTTTAAAGATTTATTTATTATTTTAAATGAGGACACAGTAGCTGTCTTCAGACACCCCAGAAGAGGGCATCAGATCTCATTACGGGTGGTTGTGAGCCACCATGTGGTTGCTGGGATTTGAACTCACGACCTTTGGAAGAGCAGTCTGTGCTCTTACCCGCTGAGCCATCTCACCTGCCCCATAAATCTGTTTTTCTAATAAGTGATTAAATTTCTCTTTTAATATAGTTCACAGTGAAGAATCAGATGTTAAGCTGGAGGATCAAACGGTACCATCAAGTTCCCAAGTCCAGTTAAAGAAGAAAAAGTCTTTGGGAGGAGATGTATTTACTAGTGAGTATAAGGACACTAGTTATCCTATATTATTCTGAATTAAACCAATTAGAACTTTTGTTTGATTTATAAATGTATATGTAAGTTTATACCTGATAGAAGGGTCTGTACTTTAAACATAACACTTGAGCATTGCCAACCTGGCTCAAAATCAAAAACATAGTCAATATTTTTACTACAGCCAGTATAATAGTATAGTATAATATAGTATAGTATATGATTATGGTTCATGAATACCAAGGAAGTAATGGGTAAATCATTTTGGGAACAGTGAGTGTGTCCAGGTGTCTCCAGTCCCTGTCTTCCTCCAATGAAAATTTCCTACCAGACTCCAGTCAGCAGATGGTGGCTGATATGTCATTGAAAGGGCAAATATAGGTCTAGGAAGAGGTCAATGAGGGTAGTCAGCTGAAGGGCCCATGGTATCATATTGTTTGTGGCTTACCCAGAGTTGAGGAGTCCTTATGGTAACTAGGAATATGGGTACTATCTGACCTCCTCTCTGGCTGGAATGTGGGTGCAGCAATAGCTGTATTGTCCTATCAATTGCTCTTATTACTTTTACTTGAGAGGTAGGAAGGGCCAACTATATACAGTCATCTTTTTGGAAGTGAAACACCATAATACTTACAGAACACACATGAGAATTTCACACACCAGAAATTCCTTGTATCTTTCAGAAAATAGTGGTCCCAGTCACATGCCATGTGTGGAAGAGAACATGATTCTTTTTGGTCTGTTCCCCTATCTAAGCCTAATTAGATGATCCTATCAATACAGCAGTGCTTCCTCAGACATGGATTTTAAAAGAGTATAATCTATGCAATTGTTACAACATCAGGGACCCAGTGGAAAGGTTCAATCTTTGTGTTGTGTCCCCTTCACAAAGCTAGCCAACAAGTATGATTAGGATGTCAGACGATGAATACTAAGCTCCTCTATCCTATACTTATCACTGTCAGCATGTCAGGTTGACTCTGATGTTCAGGCTTAATGGGCCCTCATCAATGAGAATCTGGGTGCTCGAAGTCTTGCACTTGGGCTGGATGTACCTGGGGCTTTATTTTTCAGCAATGATGAAAAATCATGCTTGCTTTCTTCCTTGGACAAGTGAAGATGTTTTTCATGTGACAGTAACCGAGTGCAGAACATGAGAACTCCTTTCCTGTGGATAGTTCCACCAGAGCATGTGTACACTAGTAGAGGCCACAACAATGGGGATTTTTAGTGGTATGAAGGGGATTTACCAAGTGAAGAATGTAAAGGCTCACTCTTTTGCT
Organism: Mastomys coucha; assembly: GCF_008632895.1. Classification (NCBI taxonomy): domain Eukaryota; kingdom Metazoa; phylum Chordata; class Mammalia; order Rodentia; family Muridae; genus Mastomys; species Mastomys coucha. The sequence continues at coordinate 267,499,335 of NW_022196905.1, read as the reverse complement.
TGCCTCAGAACAAAACTAGAAAGAATGACCTAGTTCCCTCCCACTCTCATGGTAGGAACTGTGGGTTGCTGTAATTTGTGAAAAGTGAAAGGTCTGGATAAAAGTAGGAATCAGTACTATAGAACACCTTGTATTAACTACTTTCTTCATCGAGAAAACAAAACACTCAGGTCTCAGGATCAACTGAAAAAGATTCCTCTAAGTCTGTCAAATATGGACACTGATGCCTTCTGGCAAACACACACACACATACACACACAAACACACACACACACAAACACACATACATATACACACACATATACACACACATATACACAAACATACACACAAACACAAACACAGACAAATACACACAAATATACACAAACACAAACACAGACAAATACACACATATACACATACAAACACACACACATACATACACAAACACACACAAACACACACACAAACATACACACATACACACACAAAAACATACACACAAACACACAAACACACATACATATACACACACAAACACACACATATACACATACACAAACATGTACATACACACACATAAACACACACACACATGCATACAAATACAAACACACAAAAACACACACACAAACACATACACACACACAAACACACACACACACATAAACACACACAAACACACACACAGATGGATCATCATTTGGCCTTCATGTTTAATGGAGAAGCCATCCATCTCCTAGATTCACACAAGGTTGTTTTTAATAGCACCAAGTTCTCTTTCTAAGGCGACTCACATAAAAAATACATAATTAATGCATTCAGTGTCAAACAGATGATCAAATGACATTTTCAGGTCTATTTTTGGTGGAAACTGGTCCATGTTTGCTATCTGAGCAGCCATTTCCCATGCTGCAAAATTGACCAACTAAAGATTTGAGTTGTCATATGAGTAACATGACTCCAGAGTAAGTTTGTTTGAGCTTGCTAAGCAGCATAATCAAAGCAAGTAAACCAATAAGATCTTTAAGTCTGGTTAATAATCTTGCCATCTCTTGCTGTTTTCTGCTCTCCTCTTGTGTAGTAGAGAGACCATTCAGGCTTCTATTATTTCTTTAAGGGGAGTTCAGTGAGAATTTCTGCATTCTTGTGGCACTTGTGGGACACATTGACATGGGAGTGGAGTAACACACTAAGCCCCTTGGTGTCTCACTGTGATAACTAAGATGTAAACATGCTCCCAAGACATTTCAGTATCCCCTTAGTGTGAATTGTGGGAGTTTTGAAGATTTTGTTTCCCTAAAAAGCTTCATTTGCTAACCTTCTTGCTGCATGCATGGTTACAGAAAATTATTAGTTCTTAAGTTGGTCAGTTAAAATGATAAGCCTGACTAAAAGTAACCATTAAGCATTTACTTGCGTCCTACCACAAAATACATGAAAGTATAAATTGAAAAAGGATCAGACTCTACCAGGGTTCATTTTTACTCACAGAGTGATAATGACTGTGGTGGAAGAAGTCCCTCTTAGTGGAGTGAACCCTAAACTCATGGCTCCTGCTCTTTCACAACCCCAGATTACTGCTAGGAGGGAGAGAGAGGGAAATGATGAATCAGAAAAGAGAAAGGCTTTACTTTTCAAACATTGTTGATTGACAAGTAATTGTTGTGTGTATTTTGTGGGAACAATGTGATATTTTGAGATGTTTGTGATCATATTATATAATTAAATCAAGCTAATTCATTGCCCATCAACAGTGCCTTCCCAACAAACTGGCCCATACTGAGACACTTGAACAATACAATGTTTCTGCCAAAGCAACTTCTTCCACCAGGACTCTTGCTGATGAGCACATAGACTGTAACGCAGTCAGGACCCATTCAAACCAAATGTAGTCTATGGCTGAAACTTCCTCCGGGTCTGCAGTAGTCTAGTGTAGGGGCACAAAATTTGCCACTAACAGCCTTGGTAATGATCTATGATCAAGCCTGAAACTAGAATTTTATTCTGGAGTCACACTCCTCAGTATACATAAGCATGTGTGCACATAAACATTCATATACATCTTCTAACATACAAGTAAATGCATGTGCACAGTCATACTTGGAAGCTTTGAGTTTGAGGTCTAGTGAGATTGCTTAGTGGTTAAAGCACTTACCTACCATGAGAACCAGCGTTCAGATCCCCAGAATCCCCATAAAGTCTGAGTAAGCATGTAGACTATCCTGCCTTGGATATAGAAGACAGAGGATCCCTAGAGCCAGCTGTCTAACAAGACTAGCCATATTAGTGAGCTCTAAGAGACCCTATCTCAATAAATAAGGTAGAAGAGAAATCAAAAGCTATTCCTAGAAGCTTAGGCTTTCAATATGCATGCATACACATTCACACATGCATGCATTTATGAAGAGAGAGAGAGAGAAAGAGAGAGAGAGGGAGAGAGAGAGAGAGAGAGAAGAGAAACTGAATTTTCACAATGGTTTCTGTCCAGGCCTTCTTTTCAGGACTACCCTTTCCTTACTCCAAGTCTCATGTTCTGTTCTGTCCTGTTCTTTCTTTGACAGCAAGGGGCTAGATAAGATGCTGCTGAATTACTTGATGAGTACTTTTTCTCTTGAAGAGGTTCATTTCAATACATTTCTTTAGTTTTAACTCTGTCAAACTTCTATAACAAAAAATGTGTGCTTGCTAAGACTCATTCCTTGCTATAGTAGCAATGCTTCTCTTCAACGGAAGCATTTTCTTATATATTCTTTGAATTTTCATTCCATAAACACGAATGTTTCTTTTCTTGCATGTGGATTTGTCTCTTTTTTTTCTCTTGCCAAATTACATATTCAAACTTTATTTTAAAATTAACACTACTTCTAGAAACATGTTGATGTGTTTCCCATTGTCATCATCTTAAATTATATATTTAACATAAGCAATATCATAATTTGTACTGCAGCATAGGAGGTAGTAAGTGATATTTAATTATGTAATGGCTCCATGTACACAGTCAGTTGAGTTGGGGTTATTTTAAACCTGCAAGTAAAGGGACAATGAAAAACATTGTATAGGTGCGCTTTCATTATTTAGCATATTAATATATCAACTGTGTAAATTACTATGCAAATTAGAGATTATAGAATGTTCTTGATGCCTCAGAAGAACAATAGAAAACTGAGTCTTTGTCACAAATGTGCTCATAGATGTCCTTCTAGTAGCTTAATGGTAGTTTGCTTCTAACACTAACAGCGTGAGAGAAAATGCTGTTATATGAGAGTTGTAAAATTGGAATTCAGAGTTTACAGAATACGCTAGGTTTCCTATTGATTAGACCAGTGTGCATCCTTCTGTAGCTGATGCCACCCTCACACAGTAACGCTATGTACTCAAACATGAGGATGCAGGATTGAAAACTGAAGCACAACTTGATAAATTAAATACCTCTAGACAGAAAAAGGTTAATAGTATCATAAATAACTTTAATCACTTAAAATTAAACCCATGAGAAGTCTTTCTACTGGTTTTCTTTTCTTATGATTTGAATATTTATTTTATAGAAATTTATGAACTGCAGTATGCACTAGGATCTCTAAAGGAAAACAAGCCAAATGTTGTTGAAGTTTAAACTTCCTAACCATGACAGCTTCTTCCTCCATAGTCTCAGACAAGATTCACACAGGCAGCGTCAGAGTCATATTTTTCTCTCAAACAGTAGCTATTAATCCAATGCACCTCTCAGGAGATAGCTATATTTAGGCTGGCTTGCCCTTCCTTCAGTCTCTGCTCCATAGTTAATC
>NW_022196905.1:267482669-267495207 GCF_008632895.1 Mastomys coucha | reverse complement strand
TTTTTGGAGGGGAAACTGCGAATGGAGAAATTTACATGTAAATAAAGAAAATATCTAATAAAAAAAAAAGAAACTAAATTAAAACACACACACACACACACAAAATCCAATGCACCATCACCTGGTTCCCTCCTTGGATGGATGTAGCAGTGCCCAAAGATGCCCAAATGTCCTGGTGTTCCTGTGCCTCTGAGAGTACAGTAGGCTAAATGGCCTTGGAGTTGATTCCTCTCAGAGAAGACCTTGTTCCCCTCTCCAGCTTATTCAGATTCACTTGGAGTCCAGGTCTCCACATTTCATATACTCATGTCTCAGCAGGGCAACTGTTTTTGTTGGTCCGGGCTCTGATCTAGAAAAGGCTGAGTCTGCTTCAATATAGCATGGGTTCTGCTTGCCCTGAGAACAGGAAATTTCAGGTTAGGTCGTATCTATTGCTGGCAGAAAGTCAGGCAACTGTGGGTAGTTTCATGGGAGGATAATGTTGTGTACTGCAACCCATTACACACTAGGGCAAACTGATTTTGACCTTGTAGAGTGGCATGAGTCTTTCAGTTGTTACATATTCTGCGACGTTGACAAAGTTAAAGCACTATGGAGTTCAGGGACAATATACACAGGTCAGGTGTGCTCTTGAGTGGAGAACTTGTCTCACAAACAAGTTTTTCCTTATTCATCTCAGCAGTGTGGGTACTTATACAACATTTCTTCCTCAGTTCATAAGCTCGTGTTATTGGTTTGGCTTTATTGGATTTTTGTTGTTTAATTTGGTTCAGTTTGATTATTTTTCTTTGTCTTTCTTTTTTAAGGATGTCATCTATGCAGTCTAGATTTTTTTTATTTTTCATATATTTTTAATTAAAACAGAATTATATCACTTTTCCTCTTCCTTTTCCTCCCTCCTCCACCTCCTACTTCCAACTACCTCCTATACCATCCACTCTCCCATTATTGTTATACACAAACATATTGTTATATATAAATATGTAAATATATAAGTACAATTGTTGTATTTATACTGAGTCCATTTTGTTATATATATAATTTTATATTTTTATAAAAATTATATACATATATATGCATATATGTATATAATTTTTTCAGAGCTGATCATGTTGTATTGAATAACCAACAAGGTGGTTCATCTTTAGGAGAAGCCAATTTTCCATCTCCCAGTAGTCACTGGTTATCTGTAGTTCTTCATCTAGCTATAGGACCCTGCGAAAATTTTCCTCTTTGCTTTAGCATGTCTATTGATATTGCCATTTTTATATTTTTATATTTTATAAGCAATGTCACTAATCACCATCAGGTACATCATGGTCTTTACATACCTCCATAAAACTGCCCTACCTTCAGCAATTTCCTTGCTCATTTGCGAGTTAATACATATAGCAATACACTTGGCTATGTATTCAAACTAATTCATGACCTCATTGGCATAAATCATAGAAATAAAGGTTAGACTGGTCTGTGGGATCCATATACACCTGTGTCTGTATAAGGGTACTAGGAATATTAGTCTTGGGCCCAAAATGAAGCATGCTTCCTTTATCTCTCTCCAATTATATTCCTTGTACCTCTATCACAAAATACCACAAACTAAATAGCTTAAGCAGTGGAAATTCAGTATCTCGGAGTTCTTGAAGCTAGCTGTGCAAGATAAGCTAGGATTCATTCTTCCTGGTAAGCAACTAGACTCTGCTGAATGTCTCTGATTGATTACTGACAACACGTGATTGCACTCGGCTTGCAGTCATGACCTGTTTTTATTCTTACAGTCTTTTTCTCAGCTTGCACACCTCTTGTCCACAGAGTCCCTTTTGTAAGAATATTGTACATAGCAGATCTAGGCCTTCCATAATGACTTCTTTGTTTTAAATGTCCTGTTTCTAAATCAGAACACATTATGAGGTGCTGGAGTTTAGGAATTCTATATACTTGGGAGAAAAAAAAACACAATTCCACCTACCAGCTGCTAGCTAACCTTTCAATATTTGTTTTTCATTCTTCCTGTAAAGAAAATATATCTATAACATCCCAATGTACTCCCAATTTAACTATAATTTCAGAGTCTCATTTAAACATAATCAGCTTCTGACTCTTTCTCATACCTAAACTGCCCTGGTAACTAGCGATGGTGAGGTTTGGAGCACCACTCATCCCAGGGAAATCTTCCCTTCCTCTGTGGGCTTGCAGAGTCAAGTTTCAAGTTATCCACTTCAAATACACAATGGTGTGACAGGCACACGCCAACACTCCTATTCCAGAAGGAAGGCAGCACGGGGGACAAGCCAAGAAAACCCAGAGCATAACAGGGCCAAGTTAGCTTGATTTTAAGTTTTGAGGATAATTTAATTGGCTTGATGCCCTTTTCCCCATGGCTCTGCTCTTGGTGCTGGGTGCCTAGAAAAGAAACAGGCAGTGGCCCAGCCGGCTGGCTAGGGTGATAGGAAAAATCTAAACTGTCATTGAAATCACACTTAGGGCCATTCTTCCTATTTATTGAAGAATAATGTTTTTCACAGCAAAATAGCTGTTGGCCTCCTTTTCACCTGTTGGATGCCAGAAGTTTGTAAAGTGTCTATTATTCCATCCATTTTAGTTTCCTTGGCCCAAGTACTCTGTGGATCTATCTTTCACATGTTGGCTCTTAAACAGCTAGACATGCCTTGGTGTGCTCTTCCACATCAGGGGTTATTTTCATTAACTTTAACTTTCATTTTTAAAAAGCTTGGAAATTTGCACTTTTTCTGTTTCCTTTTTTTTTTATTAGATATTTTCTTTATTTACATGTCAAATGATATCTCTTTTCCCAGTTTCCTTTCCAAAAGAAAAAAAGAAAACCTGTTCCCTCCCACCTCCCCTTGCTTACCAACCCACCCTCTCCCGCTTCCTGGCCCTGTTCTATTTCCTTTTTACCTAATGATTTCTTTTTCACTTTGTTTACCAATTGCTTTATCTAGAAAAAAAAATCAAGCAATGCCTTAAATGCTTTATTCTGAGTTAGCAAAATATCAAAGTTCTTTGTTCACAAGTTCTATTTTCTACTGAACAGGATCACATTGCCTGCCACTTTATAGGAATAACTTTAGCTCCTAACGTATCTTCTACGTCCACCAAACCATGCCAGAAGCATTTTCAGTATTCACGTTTCTGTCAGCTTTATCTCCATACCAGTATGTTTCTATCTAAGATGTGAGCTCTCACCTTTTCTGTCTGAGATCACATACATCTGTTGCTAGGGCTTTACTTGTATCTTTTCGAAAGGGGTACAATTCAACCTCTAACCTTTGAATTAGATAGTATCAAAGGCTGTGGAGGTTGTAGCTAATTACACCAAGAGGCCCAAGAAGCGCATGCTGCTCACTCCTGGTTTGGAATAAAGCACCATTCTCCAGTATGGAAATAGAAGCCAAACCCAACCCCTGGTCTTGTTTATTTTGAAAAGATAAGATATTAGATTAAAAACTTAAAAACATGCTCCAGTTCACAGGCAGTCTCACTCAGGGTGGGAGTAGGGGTCATGAGTAGTTTATGTGTAAATCATTGGGGCTTTCTTAGATAGACCTAAGCCCATATTTAAATTCCTCCAAAGACTATGGTGCACTAGTTGGTATCAGGTCTGGCATTTAAATTTTACTCTATGAGAACTGCTAGAAAACCTTTCTGCTTATCTAGGGGTTGGCCTAAAAGGATACATGTGAGACTTTAAAATGTGACTGTTTTCCTTATAAGTACAGATGTATATAAACACGTGTATATGGACATAGACATATACCATGTGCACAATATTCCTGGGTATGGATGCCCACACACATTTCAGAAATCATGAATTTTCTTGGATGCCTTCAGTTTCAGTCTCTGGGACTTGTTCTCTCCTTTCTCCATTTAGCATGTGTGTCCATCCACAGTATTAACCCCGATTCTCAAGATACTGACAGATTCATGCACATACTTTATACTATAATGTTTCAGGTCTTGTTAGAGAACACTTTAGCAGATAAAGAAAAAAAATCCAAAAACTAACTATGATGATTTATGTGAATTGCCAGTTTGACAGAACCAATAGTCAAGTGGAAGCCTGGCCCCTAAGCATGAGTGGAGAAAATTATCTTGGTTGATTATACTAATTGTGGTGGAAAACCCCATCTTGATTGTGGTTGAAACTGTTCCCTGGCGGGAGATTCTGGACTGTTTAAAATGGAGAAAGAAAGCAGAATGCTGGCATGAACTGATCACTTCGCAATGCATTCAAGCACTCTTCAAATGTAGATGCAACATGACCAACTATTTCAAGCATCTGTTGCCTTGACTTCCCCACTAAATGGACTGTGAGCTAGAATATACCCTCAAGTTGCTTTTACTGAGTAACTCATCATAGCAACAGGAAAAGAAACTGAGACTATCCCTGGATATCCCAGGCTGTTACTCGTATGGAGTTTTGCTTCACTTCTGTAGTTTGCTTGCAGTTTAATCCTCATTCCTTTAATTTTACCTTTTGAATGAAATGTACACAGTCACCCAGGTGCCCTAAGTGGACTGGCCTTCCTTTGCATTTTTTTTTTTTACTTAACATTCTTTCAGTAAATCTCTTAAATTCATATATATATATAAGTGTTTTTGCTATTCTTTCATAGCTACACACAGCACCTTGTACTACCTCATATGCAGCAGTTCTATACTGTGTTAATACACATGTATTGGTTTATTTAGCCACTCTCCTATGTTTGATGTGATTTTGGACATTTTACAGTTGCAGTAATGCCATGGCAGGTAGCCCTGTGGACATGCATTTTCTTTGGTTTGTCTAGGAATAAATAGTGACCTAAAAACATGAGTAACCTGTGAAATTAGTAGACAGAATATGACACCATTGATTCCTCAAAATATTTACAAAATAGTATGGCAATTTCCACAAAATCCACTGATGAGACTTTTCCCATAGTCATGTCAGATATAACATGGTAACTTAGGACGTTACAAAAATAAGAGAAAGTACCGTTATATACCTGTTATTAGATATTGGAACCCCAGTATTTCATAGACTTTCCTTTATATTGAGAAAATTAAATATATATCTTTATGTAGTTCATTTTGCAGTACCAGATGAAAGTCGTGCTTCAGAAACACAGATGCAAATGGAAAGAGGAACAACTTCTGGCACTTCGAGACTCACTAGTACGTAAAATAAGCATAAACAGATTTAAATTAAGCCCATGAATTCTGTCTATGTTTCATAGACAGTTTGTGCTCTGACCTGAGTGTGGATTCTTTTGGATGATAAATGGAAGTCAAAATGAATAAACTGGGAAAAATGAAAAAAAAAAAACAGAGCAAGCAAACAAACAATGATCATTGGATTCTGGGTGTTATTTTCATACTCAGGAGCTGCTACAAAAGGCTGTGCACTCTCCTGCATACTGTGCTCACCTTTCCTCATCTCCCTAGGGGTGGGAAGTCTTAGTGTTCAGAAATTCTCCAACCCATGTGGCTTTTTTTTTCTCCTTAGCAATTCCTTTAGAACATTTCAAAAAAGAAGCCTCACTAGACCATCTATTTCCTGAGAAGAAACTTTATATAACCAGAACCCAGTCTCAGACCAAGAAACAACACTCTCTTTGGGATAATATTACAGGGAGTAAGTACACTTCTATTACATTGTATTTTTTGTAAAGACTTATTTATTTTGTGTATGTAAGTACACTGTAGCTGTTTTCAGACACACCAGAAGAAGGCATTAGATACCATGACAGATGGTTGTGAGCCACATGTGGTTTCTGGAAATTGAACTCAGGACCTCTGGAAGAGGAGTTAGTGCTCTTAACTGCTGAGTCATCTCTCCAGGACCCATTTATGTTATTTTTAATTAAACTTAAGAAACCTTCCTATTGAGTTTAAGAACAGGCCTCCAGCCATGTTCTTCTTTGAAGTATTATGCACAATAGACTCCCAAATCCTCTGACAGTCTAGGTATCGTTTGCAGTTAACTACTGGCTTGCCTGTGCCCACTTTCTACATTTCTGTTTCTTGTTATAGTATCAAGTTCTGCTTTAATCTTATGATGCTGTAGTCTTTTTGTACATACATCTTTCAAAGATTCACCTCTTCAAGGTCAGAGAATATTGTTCTACTACTAAAGGGACTCATCATTTTGATAGTTTTCTTCATTTCCCTTAATAACTTCCTTATTTCTTATTAATGTGGCTCAGCACACTTCTGGTTATTCTCTGAATGGATTTTTGTCACTGTTGCTTTAATTTTCTTCTGTTTTACTATTTCAATGTTTTTTCTTAGAAGAAACTTTGTGTGTAGTTTTATACTCATTCTGATACTTCTATCTTAATAAGCTCTTAAGGGCATATGTAGTTAAATTATGGATATTCCTTTTTTCAAAATTTTTTAGATTTTTTTTTTTAAATTTTATGTGTATGAGCATTTTGCTTGCCTATATGCATGCTCCATTTACATGTCTGGTACCTGTGGAAGTCAGAAGAGGGTGTCAGATCCCATGATACTGGAGTTATAGATGGTTATGAGGCACCATGTAGATGATGGAAACTGAACTTAAGTCATCTAGCAGGGCACCAAGTGCACTTAACCACTGAGAACCATCTTTTCAACCCTAAATTATAGATAATCGAAGCTGTATTTCTGTTTTCTTGACTTTTCCTACTTTATTACCTGTTATGCTCTTTGCCTCTGTCTGCTTTACTTTCTGTAATTTTGTATGATGTTATATTGGATTCAAAATCTTTGCATTCAAAGTGTGGATTAAATAAGAAATATATGAGTATTATTTTGTTCATAATAACGAATAAAATAATCTATAAAATTTATGAACAAAAGCTACTAGAATAACTGTGCAAAAAGTAACAAAGGTGCTTTTACACTTAAGTAGTTAAGTATACATTTCATGGTATATTTATGTTTCAATTTGACAATAATTTGCTTGCATCATTAAAAATGAGAAAAGACTTCAATGAGCTCCATGTTAGGTCAGAGATCCCTTGCTAAGGAAGACTCACAAATTTCATTCTGGCTAAATAATGCACTCATTAAGAAGACATTATAATTCTATACATATATACACCACACATAGGTACACCAAAATTTATAAAATAGACATGATGATATATAAAGTCATGGATTTCGCCCCAAGTAAATATCCTACATTCACCAATGAACAGATCATCTTTGCACAAAATATCTGTATTAACTAACACTATAGATCCAATGCATTTAACAGACATCTATAGAACATTCCATCCGAACTGTGAAGAATGAACATTTTTCCCAACAGCTTATGGACCCTTCTCTAAAATAGGTCACATACTGAGATACAGTGCTAACTTTAGCAAATTTTAGAAAAACCAAACGAAATTCTTGTATCTCATTATGTGTATGGGTATTTTGCCTGCATAAATGTTTGTGTGCCATATGCTAGCAGTGCCTGAGTAGGGCAGAAGAGGGCATTAGAACTAGAATTACAGGTGGTTGTGATCTAACATGTGGGTACTTGGACTCAAATCTGGATCCTGTGGAATAGCAGTTGGTGCTCTTAACTGCTGAGCTATCTTTCCACCAACACTCCCCCTCACCTCAATTTATTTAAATGTAGGCATTCCGTGTTATAAACGTCTCTCTTTGTTCAAGGACTATGTTCATTGTATCTAAGGTGTTTTGTTATGCTGTATATTCATTTTCATTTCATTTAGGAAAAAAAAGTTTGTTTCTTGATTACTTCACTTACCCATTCATCATTCAATCATCAATCATTTAGTATCTATGAGTTGGATTTAGTTTCTCTTGTTGTTGATTGCTAGCTTTATCTCATTGTTTTCAGATAGAATACAGTCCATTACTTCACTTTTCCTATATTAGTTAGTCTTGCTTTGTATCCTAGTATGTGACCTATTTTAGATAATGTTCCTTGTAACACTAAGATGAATATATGCTATGTTTGAATGGGATGTTTTGTAGTTATCTACTAGGTCCATCAGATCTATGTTGTCATTTAATTCCATGAGGAATTTCTTTTTTCATTTTTTTAAACACTTGGTCTAATGGTGAATGTGGTGTATTGAGGCTACCCATTATTACTATATTGAGGTTTATCCATGATGACTAAAGACATTGAACATTCCTTTAAGTCCTTCTTGGCCATTTGAGATTCCTCTGTTGAGAATTCTCTGTTTAGTACTGTACACCATTCAGTCCAACTTCCAAAGTCCTCATAGTGTACAGCACTCTCAACAATGTTAAAAGTCCAAAATTCAATGTCTTTTCTGAGATTCATCCAATCACTTAACTTTAATCCCCAAAGCAAGACAGGAAACAAGTTGGGCAAACTCCAAACTCTGCATCTCGCAGTCTGATGTCAAAGCGGTCTTCAGATTTCCAACTCCTTTTTCATCTTTGTTGACTACAACAAACTTCTTTCTGGGCTGGTTCCACTCCCTGTTAGCAGCTTTCCTTAGCAGATAGCCCATGCATTGCTCTGGCATCCTGAACATATTGAGGTCTCCAAGGCAACTTCAGTGTTATAGCTTCTTGTTTCAATGTCTTTGGGCTCCTCCAAAAGGCTGGTGTCACTTCTCTAACTCTGCCCTCTGTAGCACTCTAAGCTCAGGGTGATCCCCTCCACTGCTGCTGCTGTTCTTGGTGATAATCCTATGGTATTGGCATCTCCAATACACTGGGGTCTTCTGCTGCAACTAGTCTTCACCAATATCTGCTCATAGACTCTCTTCATGGTGCCAAGCCTCAACTCCTTTGCATGACCTCTTCAGTCCTGGCCCATCAACTGCAACTGAGGCTGCAGCGTCACCAGTGGCCTTCCATGGCCCCTCACACTGCCACATCTCAGCTGTTCTTCATGACCTCTTCATGCCTTCAAAACCAGTACCACCTGGGTGACTATTACACATTACCAAGTACAGCTGCTGCAAGGAGGTACAACCTTGGCTATCTCTGGAACACAGCTTCTTTGTGCTCTCAAAAAATACTTCCCAGATTTCACCTCAGTGATGCTGGTCTCTTCTTAATCATCGTAAATTTCTTACTCCAGCTAACCAACATCAATTGCCCCAGTAGTCCCTTCTATTCTGGACTCTAAAACCAGAGCCATGTGTCCAAAGCTGCTGAGTTCTGCTGCTTGCTGGGGCTGGAACATGGCCCCCTTGTTCTATTACATTATCAACAACTTTATCTTTTCCAGCTCCTTTAGTACCAAGCTTGACTGTCCTCGATCTTGCTCTGTAGACTGACTTTCAACTCAGAGATCTGCATGCTTGCTTCCTAAACACTGATATTAAAGGTCTGGTCCACCAAGCCTGAATTTAAGTTTTTCTTCACCTAGAGCTTGTTCTGTTCTAGGCTGGCCTTGAACTCAGAGATCTGCTTGTCTTTGCCTCCTGGGATTTAAAGGCTTGTACTATAATGCCTGAACCTAAATTTGGCTGGGTGGAATCTTACCCCAAGGTCACTACTCCCTTAATTCAATTAGATATCCTTAGACACAGGATCCAGCTCCATTTCACTTTTGGTGTCCCTTTAATATTCAAACTATACATTTTTGTATTTTTCCTTTCTCAGCTTGCTACATTTGTTCAAAATGCTCTTCATCAGACTTAACCAGAGAACAAAGTCTCTGTTGGGCTTTTTTGAGACTTCCTTTCTCAATGCAGTTAATATGCATCTCTTTACCTTAGCCTCAGGCAGTCTCTTCAGACAAGGGCTAAAAGCAGCCATGTTCTTCACCAAAACATGACAAAAACAGTCTTTCTGCCTCATATTAAACTTCTCCACTGAAACCTCTTGAGCTAGGTCTGCACAATTCCACTCACTCTCAGTAACAGTCTTCCATATTCCTACTAGGATAGCCCATTTAAATCATTCTACTGCTTTCCAAATCCAAAGTCCCCAAATCCACATTCTTCCAAACAAAAACAAGGTCAGGCCCATCACAGCAATACCCCAGTCCCTGGTACCAGTTTCTGTCTTAGTTAGGGTTTTACTGCTGTGATAGGGTTTTATTGCTGTGAACAGATAGATAACCAACTTTTAGATATTGTACTTCCTTGTAGTCTGAGTTAAATTCCAATGGCTTCTGATTCTTCGTATGTAGTTTTGGAGTCAATTTATTCGTTTTTCATTGGGGGGCTACGTTGCTGAGTGGAATTGATGTGCAATTTTCTTGTATTAGTGCAATGCTGGTCTCAAAGAAGGAGAAATGAGTCCATTTTACTCTCTCTTCTAGAAAATGTAGAAATGTGGTATATACCTTGTCTTTAAATGTTTGTTTGAATTAATCAGGGAATCTCTTTGGCTCTGCTACTTTATATTATTTACAGTTATTAATCATACATTAATTTTATTTAATGGCCTCATTTTAATTATATATTTTTTTACATGAAACTTGAGAGGTTGTATCTTTCAAATCCCTGGAGCATATAATTTAGGTTACTAGTTTTCAGCATAGAATTATTTACAGTTTATTTTTATCTGATTTTAACAATGTATATTCCATTTGTTCTTAGTCTGCCTAAAGATTTAGAAATTTTATTCATCTTCTTAAAAAGCTAACTTTTATTTTGTTGATTATTTTCCTCTGTTAATTTTTTTTTCAATTTTATAGAGTTCTGCTCTAACTACTTTATTTTTTTAACTTTATATTTCATTTGCTCATCCTAGTTTCCTAAAGTAGAAACAAGTTATTGATTTGTGATCTTCTTTTCTAATATATGCATTTGATGCTATAAATTTTCTTACAAACACTACTTTCACTGCCACAGAAATTATTCAGGATATGCAAAGAAAGAAGCAGAACTCCTAGCATAAATGTATAATATTGAAGAAGTGGACAGTAGTGTTAAAAGCTGCATGATTGAAGGTGGTATACAAAGCAACTTGTTTATAATGTGAATGAAAAATCCTTATATTAGAGGAAGATGCCATTAAGGATTCTCACTGCAGGAAGCCAATGAATGACTCTGAGAATTCAGAGGACCGTTTGATTTTCTTGTTATGAGCTAATGCAGATTGATGACTTTACATTGAAACTTGTGTGCATCATTTCAACAATCTTATCATCCTTCAGAACTGAACTAAATCTCCTCTGCCTGTGCTCTGTAAATGCAGCAACATTGCCTGGATGACAGTTCATGTCTTTATAGCATATCATTGAATAAATCCATTGGGAGATCTACTGCCCACAAGAAAAGATTGCTTTTAAAATACCGCTGTTACAATCTGTGGTGAAGATGTGTGGCTAGAGGAATGCTGCATCCATTCTGGATAAAATGAATGGCTCGATATGCAAGTTTTAAAAGCACAGTTCAAAGACGGTTCCTCCCGAATGACTCTTTTGATGGAGCTGCATAAAGAAAATGGAAGCTGCTAGAATAAGCTCACCGGTCTAGACATTATCTTCAATCACAGGAAGACTTTAAACTGTTTATACTAACAGGAGTTTGTAAGAATCTAATTTCAACATTGGTGGCTTTGAGATGCTCAGGACTTCAGAAGAAGAACCTACGAATGTGGAAGAGCAAGAGAAATAGAACCAGAAGTGGACCCTGGGGTCACAGCTTCAGGGCTGCAATCTCATGATTCAATATGGATGAGGAGTCCCTTTTTAGAAATATGCAAAGAAAATAGTTTAACTCATGATAGAAATTCTTGCAAAATTAGTCCTTACAGATGCTGTCAACTACAGTTTTGTGATATTCTAAACTTTTCGCTGTCATATCAACAACATTCCAGCAGCCTCACCATGAATAGAGTTCCATCATCCCTCCACGGTTCTCATTTGTCTTCGACTCCACCTTGATACCTAGTGAGTTAACCCAAACCTTTATTCGCATGCTATCTTGCTAATTTTATCTTTATAAATGATTTAGTTTTCTATTTATCATGACTATTGAGCAAGAGAGTATTGTAAGGTGATCCAGGAAATGCACCGGGGCCTCAGCTAAAAATATCAAAATATCTCATTTCCTTCAATTAATGTTAACCCTTGGGCCAACATGGAAACCTTTTTTTTTTTTTTTTTTTTCAGTCTACTGCTTTAATGCCACAACCCCAAATGACAAAAATGATGTCTAACCTTTTAGTTTATTGGAAACATGACTCATTCTTTTGATGAAAACTTTTCTCAACTATAGTTATCTGGGACATTAGGTAAAAAGCATCTGTGTTAGAGGGTCTCTAGTACCAAATGTTAAAATCTAGTTTCAGGCACATATCACACGCTGCATTTAGTCTCCCAGATGCCACCATAACTAAGGCATTGCCCACACATTTTCCAACACCAACAAAATGATGGCTTGGGGATGCTGAAGCTCGTACTAGTTCCGGTGAATATTGTGGGCAAAAACTCTTTGCAATATTCCCATTTATTTTCAGTCTTACTCCCAAGACACTGGCCACCTGGCTGATTCTATTAGCTTCTATCCATGATCAATAGTCTAAATGTTAGACCTTCTCTGGCCCATAAATCATGGAGCCTTTGTGATGTCCCATTTTTTTTTTTTTTTTT
>NW_022196905.1:267472792-267482659 GCF_008632895.1 Mastomys coucha | reverse complement strand
TTTTGCCCACAAAGATTTCTCATTATTGGTATTTCATAGTCTTCAGTTAGTATAACTGCAATGTATGGTCAAATACACAAAATATACTTCAACATTAAGCAACGTGAAAAATAAATAGACATGAGACAAGATAGGTTGAGAAAAGCAGAAGTGTCTGATGTGGTGAAGATATATAATGATAGAGACAAAAAATATTTTAAAATATACTAGTAAGACTCAGCTTCTGTGCGCAGTAAAACTACAGTATTTTAAAGTCTAGGCACTCCCTTAAGAATGAGCATTCTTTAATATTATACCTTGGTCTCATGCCCTTGACTTAAAACTCCCATATTTGTTTCTTCCTCCTGTGCTCGCCCACAGCACTTACCTGCACTAGGACTTTAATTGTATGAGAGGGATTCCAACGCATGACTTCTTCAGGCATGCTGATATTTTTCTAATTTGAAAAACTTAGATGATGCTTATTTAGATATACAATCTAATATTAGAAATCACTGCCTTAATAAAATGAAGAAAGAAATATGCCATTGTGTTTCATCATGTTTTCAGAGTATGTCTCTCTTCAATGAATTTCACACATCTGCTTTGTAGGTCAGAACATCGAGCTAAGGTCTGATGAAAATTACATGTCAGTAGACCCAACATCAAAAGATCATCCTCAATTTAAGAAACTGAAAACTGCCCACATAGAAAACATCTGGTACGTATAATGACAGCAAATGTCCTTGACCTATAATCATGCATATAAAAAGAACAAATTTGAAATGTTGTCACAGAGGCTGGGCAGATAGATGGATCAGTGGATAAAGTTTTTGTCACACAAGCAAAAGACCAGAGTTCAGATCCCCAGAATTCACAAAAACTAGCCTGGCATGGAGGCTCATCTTTAATTTCTGTGCTCAAAAACTGGGAACAGCATTCCTAGTGCATGGTAGCTAGCTAGACTAGCCACTTCAGCAAGTTTGGGGTTCAGTGAAAGACTTTGCTTCACTAAATCAAATGGAGAATGGTCAAGTAAGACATTTGACATCAACCTTTGGCCTTTCCATTTGGTCATGTGCGTGCACCACACACACCTGTACACATACAGATGCAAACATGCCTTCCCCACATACATATATAAAATCAACACACAAAAATCTATAGCTTTCCTAAATACCAATAATGAAGTTTCTGAAAAAGAAGTAAGGGGAAAAAATTCCATTCACAGTAATTTAAAAAAAAAAAAATACTGATGTGCCAGGCAGTGGTGGCACACGCCTTTAATCCCAGCACTTGGGAGGCAGAAGCAGGTGGATTTCAGAGTTTGAGGCCAGTCTGGTCTACAGAGTGAGTTCCAGGGCAGCCAAGGTTATATAGAGAAATCCTGTCTCGAAAAAAAAAAAAAAAGATAGGGAAGGTGGTGAATACAGAGTATAATGACATATAGTATAATGAAACCTATTACTTTTGTATGATATACACAATGTGATGTACACAATGGAATTTTATTTAGCCATTGAAAATAAAACCCATAAAACTTCCTCATTTTCAGTAAAAATTAATAAAAATTAGTGATCATCATGTTAAGTGAAATAAACCAAGCTCCAAAAGACTAATATCACTGATTTTCTCACATACAGAATCTATATCATCCAAAAGGGGAAGAGAGTAAAAGAAGCTAATAGATAAAGGTAAAAGGCTAAATGTTTTATCTTATGAAGAATGTATGACCACACACCCATACAAATACATACATACACACGTACATACACACACACACATACACATACACACTAGTTTCTGTGACTAAATAAAACCCCATTGTATACATTACAAAGTAATAGTTTTTATTAGAATTTTTATGTAGTTTTTATATAGTATTTACTCTTATTCATCCATCCCTTCCTCTATGTACTTCTTAAGCTATTGTGGGTGGGTTTTTTCCTGACTTCTTTCTCAGAAACTTCATTATTGGTATTTAGAAAATCTACCTATTTTGTGTATTGATTTTGTGTCCTAATTCTTTGCTGGCAGTGTTTGGCAGATCTGATATTTTCTTGGTAGTCATTAGTGTCTTTTTAAAGTAAAGGATCATTCTAGTCACAAATAAGGATAATTTAATTTATTCCTTCTTACTTGTGTTCTTTTCATTTTTTCTCTTGCCTTGTGCTCTAAGGCTTCAGGCATGCTATTGACTAAAGGAGAGAGTAGGCAGCCTCGTCTTGTTCCTCATTCTAGAGATCAGGCTTCCAGTATTCCTACATTTATTATAATGTTGGCTGTAGGCTTAGTAAATACAACTTTTATCATGAAGGGAAGTTGGACCTTGCCAAAGGCCTTTTCTACATATGCTGAGATGATTACATGACGGCTGTCCTTTTGTCTGTCTAGGCGCTTTATTATACTTTACATGAATTGTGAACCATTCTTGCATGCCTGGAATGAAGCCCACTTGGTCATGAAGAATCATTTTTTCTGACATGTAGTTGAATTTGTCTTACGAAGATTTTATTAAGAATCTTTGCATCCTTTTTATCATATCCCTCTCCTCAAGGCTCAGGGATCTATGCAGAAGGAGTAGAAGAAGATTGTGAGAGCCAGAGGTGGTGGACGATTTTAAAGAGATAGCATTTTGATGACGCAACAGGGCAGATGCACACATGGACTCAACGAGACTGTAACAGCAAGCACAAGGCCTGCACAGGTTCAAGCAAGAAAGAATCCAAGCATGAAGGAAGGGAATCAGTCACAACGTTCCACCACTAGCCAAGAAGCTGCTCAAAAATGAGAGCTACTAGGAAAGGAAAAAATTGTTTTCTTCGATGGAGTGACATTAGACATATCAGGCAGGACAGACTTATACTCAGGAATAGGTGACCAACATAAATCAACTCCTTTTTTTAAAATAGCTTATTTCTTTTGTAAGAAATAGGAAGAACATGAAATTGGGTGGGTAGGTAGGGGAAGGAGCTGAGAAGAATTAGAGGATGGGAAAGAGTACAATGAAAATATACTGTATAAAATTCTCAGTTTAGCAATGAAACTGTTGAGATATTTTCTTTCTTCTTCCAATCTTGTTGTTCATTACAGATCTGTTTGTAACAGCTGGCATTAGCTTTGGTGGTGCATATGGATATGGTAATTCATCCTTTACTTCTGCAATTTCTACCTTCTTGAAATAAAAGTTTTGAGAACGCTCCCTCATGGTCCTTGGGATCTCATTGGCATTTATTTTGAGTTCCCTCTTTTCTTCTTAATTTATCATTTTGTGTCCTATCTGGTTTTTCTCTGTTTTCTTTTGGCTAGTTTTCACGTTTGTCACTCTGGCTTACTTCTGCAAAAAAAAAAAAAAAAAAAAAACAACAACAACAACAGTTTTGTGCTGTTCTTTATTATTCAATTTCAATCATTTCTATCCTGATATTATAGTAAGGCATTGTATTTTACTTATTTTTTAAGATCTTAAGATGCATTGTTAACTCATTTATTTAAATCTCACTTCTCTTCATGTGTGGCCTCACAGTCATTATTTTTACTCCTTCTATTACTGTATTTCAAAGGTTTAACTTTTTTTCCTTACATCTTTATTTGATCCTAAGCATCTTTAAATTTCCTCCCTCCTGCTTTCTAAAGGATGGGATTCACTATTCAAGAGTACATTTAACTTACTTAGATATGTCAATACAGTTTCTATAGTTTATATTGCTATCCATTTGTAATTTTATACCACTTTAACCTGATCTAGTAAAGAAACGATTTTGAATATTTTTAAGTGTCTTCACATTCATGCTTATGAATGAGATTACCATATGATTTTCAGATTCAGGGGGTTTGCTTGTTTTTAATATTCTAGTCTGATTTAGATACCAGGGTAATACTGACTTCAAACAATAAGTTTAGTTATATTCCTTTACTTTGTGTTTTTTGAACCTCAGTGATAGTTTTCTTTTAAAGATGTGGTAGAATCCATCCAATCCTAAGCCACTTTTAGCTAAAAGACTTTTTTACTGTTTCAATTCTATTGCTTGTTATAGGTCAATTCAAGTTTGATATATTCTCTTTGTTTGGTATCTCATAAGTATATAGAAATGTATTCATTTTCTCTAGATTTCTAGGTTTTTAAATATGAGTTCTCAACTAATGTTCCTATATTGTTGGAATCTAATGTAATGGCCTCTCGTCATCTCTAATTTTGTTAATTTGGGTCTTCTACTTTATTTCTTTATTAGTCTGACTAGAAGTTTGTCAATATTGTTTATTTTTCAAAGAACCAGATGCTTCATTGATTCTATGTATTACTTTTTTAGTCTCACTTTTATTAATTTCTGTTCTGATTTGTATTATGCCATTTACTACTATTGGGTTTGTGTTGTTCCACTAAGACTTTGGACTGCATTATTATTAATTTTAGATTCATGACTTTTTTGTTGATCTTTTTTTTAATTTATTCACTTTACATTCTTCTCACTGCCCCTCCCTTTCACACACTCCCACAATCCTTCCTCTATCCTTCCTCCTCCTCCTTTTTGGCACTTTAAGTCACTGCTAGGCTAGGCACTTCCTTTCCCACTGAGGCCACACTAGGCAGTCCAGCTAAGAGAACATATCCCACAGATAGGCAACAGCTTTTGGGATAGCTGCCTGCCCCCTCAAGTTGTTCAAGATCCATATGAAGACCAAGTCGCACATCTGTTACATATGTTCAGGGAGGCCTAGGTCCAGCCTGTGTATATTCTTGGTTAGTGTTTCAGACTCTGAGAGCCCCAAGGATCCAGGTTAGTTGATTCTGATGGTCTTCCTGTCCTTCCTTCTATTCTTCCATCCCCTGTTTGGCTGTGGGTATGTATGCCTCTGTCTGAGTCAGTTGGTGGGTCAGGACTCTCAGAGGACAGCCATGCTAGACTCTGCAAGCATAACAGAATATCATTAACAGAGTGTCAGGTATTGGTGCTTGCCCATGTGATGGCTCTCAAATTGGGCTAGTTAATGGTTGGCCATTCCCTCAGTCTCTGCTCTATCTCCAGTCCCTGCATTTCTTGTAGACAGGATAAGTTTTGATTCAAAAGTGTTATGTGTGGGTTGGTGTCCCTATTGCTCTACTGGAGTTTCTGCCTAGCCAAGGGAGGCAGCCTCCCCAAGCTCTTTATTCCCTGTGCTGTGAGTCACAGATACAGGCACCCCCATTGATTCTGGGGTGCCTCCCCTATCCCAGATCTTCCTGGAGATGCCCACTACCTCTCATGACCCCATCAGTTGTAGATTTCCATTCATTCTCCTAGCCATCTGACCATCCCCCTGCCCCTCCCTACATCAGACACTGACCTGCCCTTACTCACATCCGTATATCTCCCCCATCTGCCTTCCATCACCATTCCATTCCTCCTTCCTTCCTTGCTTGTGCCCTCCTTCCTGTCCAGCCTCCTTGGATCTGTGGAGTGTAGCATGGACATCCTGTATTTTATGGCTAATATCTACTAATAAGAGAATACATACTGTGTATGTCCTTTGGGGAGTGTGTTACCTCACTCAGGATGCTCTCAAGATCCATCCATTTGCCTGAAAAATTCATGATGTCTTGTTTTTTTGTTTTTATAGCTGAATGGTATTCCATTGTGGAAATGTGCCATATTTTCTTTACCCATTCTTCAATTGAGGGACATCAACTAGTTTCTAGTTTCTGGCTATGAGAAATAAAGCTGCTATGAACATAGTTGATCAAGTGTCTCTGTAGGATGGTGGAGCATCTTTTGGGTATATTCCCAGGAGTGTAGCTGGGAGTTTACAATTCACTATTCACAATTTTCTGAGAAACCACCAAACTGATTTCCAAAGTGGTTGTACAAGTTTCTATTCCCACCAACAATGGAGAAGTGTTCCGTGGCTCCACATCCTTGCCAGCATGTGCTATACTTGAGTTTTTGAACTTAACCATTCTGAGAGATGTAAGATGGAATCTCAGAGTCATTTTGATTTGCATTTCCATGATGACTAAAGATGCTAAATATTCCTTTAAGTGTTTCTTGGCCGTTTGAGATTCCTCTGTTGAGAATTCTCTGTTTAGTCCTATACCTAGTTTTTTCTTAATTGGGTTACTTGGTTTGTTGAAGTCCAGTTTGTTGAGTTCTAAATGTATTTTGGCTATTAGTCCTCTGTCAGATTTAGGGTTGGTGAAGATCTTTTCCCATTCTGTAGGCTGCTGTTTTTTCCTATTGATGGTGAATTGTTGATCTATTGGTGTTCTGTTCAGGTATTAGTTTCCTGTGCCAATGAGTTCAAGGCAGTTCCCCACTTTTTTTTTCTATTAGATTTAGTGTGTCTGGTTTTATATTGAGGTCCTCGATCCACTTACTCTTGAGTTTTGTGCAGGGTGATAAATATGGATCAATTTTCATTCTTCTACGTGTAGACATTGAGTTAGGCCACCACCATTTGTTGAAGATGCTTTTTACATTGTATGGTTATCAAACATCACGTGTCCATAGGTGTGTGGGTTTATTTCTGGGTCTTCAATTAATTCCATTTATCAACATCTCTGTTTCTGTACCAATACCATGTAGTTTTTATCACTATTGCTCTGTTGTACAGCTTGAGGTCAGGAATGGTGATTGCTCCCAACATTCTTTTATTGTTCAGAATTGTTTTGGCTATCCTGTCTTTTTTTCCATACAAAGTTGAGAATTGCTCTTTCAAGTTCTGTAAAAAAAAATGTGTTGTAGTTTTGATGGTGATTGCATTGAATCTGCAGATTGCTTTTGGTAAGATGGCCAATTTCACTATGTTAATACTACCTATCCATGAGCACAATCAATCTTTCCATCTTCTGATATCTTCCTCAAATTCTTTCTTCAGAGACTTGAAGTTCTTGTCATACAGGTCTTTCACTTGCTAGGTTAGAGTTACAAGATATTTTATGATATTCAAGGCTATCGTAAAGGGTGTTGCTTCCCTAATTTCTTTCCTGGCTATTTATTGTTTGTATAAAGGAGGGTTACTGATTTCTTTGGGTTAACTTTGTATCCAGTCACTTTTCCGAACTTGTTTATCAGCTGTAGAAGTTCTCTAATTGAATTTTTGGAGTTGCTTATGTATACTATTATATCATCTTCAAATATGTATACTTTTACTTCTTCCTTTCCAATTTGTATCCCCTGATCTCCTTTAGTTTTCTTATTGCTCTGGCTAAAACTTCAAGTATATATTGAATATATAGGGAGAGAGTGGGCAGACTTGTCTTGTCCTTGATTTTAGTGGAAATCTTTTACATTTCTTTTCATTTTGATGTTGGCTATTGGCTTGCTGTATATTGCTTTGATTATGTTTAGGTATGTGCCCTGTATCTCTGATTTCTCTAACACCTTTAACATGGAGGGTGTTAGATTTTATCAAAGGCCTTTTCAGTGTCTAATGTGATAATAATGTGATTTTTTTCTTCGAGTTTGTTTATATGATGGATTACATTGATGAATTTTCATATATTGGACCATCCCTGCATCTCTGGGATGAAGCCTACTTCATCTTGATGGATGATGTCTTTGATGTGTTCCTGGATTCAGTTCACGAGTATTTTATTGAGAATTTTTTGCATCAATGTTCATAAGAGAAATCGATCTGAAGTTCTCTTTCTTTGTTAAATCTTTGTGTAGTTTAGGTATCATGGTGTACTGGCTGGTTTTATGTGTCAACTTGACACAGTCTGGAGTTACCACAGAGAAGGGAGTTTCAGTTGGGGAAGTGCCTCCATGAGATCCAGCTGTGGGGCATTTTCTCAATTAGTGATCAAGGGGGTAGGGCCCCTTGTGGGTGGTGCCATCCCTGGGATGGAAGTCTTGGGTTCTATAAGAGAGCAGGCTGAGCAAGCCAGAGGAAGCAAGCCAGTAAGAAACATCCCTCCATGGCCTCTGCATCAGCTCCTGCTTCCTGACCTGCTTGAGTTCCAGTCCTAACTTCCTTTGGTGATAACAGTAATGTGGAAGTAAGCTCAATAAACCCTTTCCTCCCCAACATGCTTCTTGGTCATGATGTTTGTGTAGGAATAGAAACCCTGACTAAGACACATGGTGACAGTAGCCTCATAGAATGAGTTTTTCAGTAGTCCTTCTGTTTCTATTTTGTGGAATAGTTTGAGGAGTATTGGAATTAGGTCTTTTTGGAAAGTGTGGTAGAATTCTGCACCAAAACCATCTGGCTTTGGGCTTTTGTTTGTTTGTTTGTTTGTTTGTTTGGTTGGTTGGTTTGGGCTTGGTTTGGTTTGGTTTGGCTTGGTTGGAAGACGTTTATTGACTGCTTCTATTTCTTTAGGATTTATGAGGCTATTTAAATAGTTAATCTGATCTTGATCACTGGTAATTGGTATGTCTAGAAAACCCTCCATTTCAATAAGACTTTCTAATTTTGTGTAGTACAGGCTTTTGAAGTAAAACCTAATGATTCTTTGAATTTCTTCAGTGTCTTGTGCTATGTCTCTCATTTCATTTCTAATTTTATTTGGATTCTCTTTCTCTCTCTATCTCTCTGTCTCTCTCTGTCTCTCTCTTGCTCTCTGTCTTTTGGTTAGTTTGT
The DNA here is from genome assembly GCF_008632895.1 of Mastomys coucha. Taxonomy (NCBI): domain Eukaryota; kingdom Metazoa; phylum Chordata; class Mammalia; order Rodentia; family Muridae; genus Mastomys; species Mastomys coucha. The sequence continues at coordinate 267,474,118 of NW_022196905.1, read as the reverse complement.
CTAAGGGTTTGTATATCTTGTTGATTTCTTTGTATTGTTTTCTTTGTTCCAGATGTATTGATTTCACCCCTGGTTTTAATTATAACTATTTCCTGCCTTCAACTCTTTGGAATGCTTCCTTTTTCTCTAGGTCTTTCAGATGTACTTTTAAACTGCTGGTATGAGAACTTTCTAATTTTTTATGGAGACACTTAGTGCTATGAACTTTCCTCTTAGCATGCTTTCTTTATGTATGTTGTGCCTTCATTTTCATTGAATTTTAAAAAGTCTTTAATTTCTTTATTTCTTTCCTGATCCAAAGATGAGAGAGTTGAGTAGAGAGTTGTTCAATTTCTGTGAGTGTGTAGGCTTCCTGGTTGTTTCTGTTGTTATTGAAGTCCAGCTTTAATCCATGGTAGATTGATAAGATATATGGCATTATTTAAATTTTCTTGTACCTGTTGAAGCTTGCTTTGTGACAGACTATATGGTCAATTTTGGAGAAGAATTCATAAGGTGCTGAAAAGAAGGTATATCCTTTTATGTTTGTGTGAAATATTCTATCGATTTCTGTTAGGTCCACTTCATTCTGGACCTAATGTCTGTTAGTTTCACTACTTCATTATTTCTCTGTTTAGTTTTTGTATGGATGACCTGTCAATTGGTGAAAGTGGGGTGTTGAAGTCTCCTACTATTAATGTATGGAGTTAGATGTGTGATTTAAGCTTCAGCAATATTTCTTTTACAAATGTGTGTGCCTTTCTGTTTGGGGCACAAATGTTCAGAGATATCATCTTGTTAGATTTTTTTCCTCTGATGAGTATGAAGTATTCTTCCCTACCTTTTTTGATCAATTTTGGCTAAGAGTCTATTTTATTAGATATTAAAGTGACTACTCCAGCTTGCTTCTTGGGTCTGTTTGCTTACAAATTTTTTCCAGTCCTTTACTCTAAGGTAATATCTATCTTATTGCTGAGGTGTGCTTCTTGTATGCAGCAGAATGATGTATGTCTTATTTTTGCATCCATTCTGTTAGCCTGTGTCTTTTTATTGAGGAATTAAGTTCATTTATGTAGAGAGATATTAATGACCAGTGAATGTTACTTTCTGTTATTTTGATGTTGCTGGTGTTGGTATGTGTGTGTTTCCCTTGCTTGCTGGTATGGAATTACTTATTTCCTATGTTTTCTTAGATATAGTTATCCTCCTTGGGTTGGAGTTTTCCTTCTAGTATTTTCTGTAGGGCTGAATTTGTGTATAGGTATTGATTGAATTTGGGTTTGTCTTGACATATATTGTTTTCTCCATCTTTAGTGACTGAGAGTTTTGCTGAGTATAGTAGTCTAG
>NW_022196905.1:267455224-267472782 GCF_008632895.1 Mastomys coucha | reverse complement strand
TGCTGGGATTAAAGGCATGCGCCACCACCGCCCAGCTTGCATCTGGGCTTTCTTAGAGGTTTCAGAGTATCTGTCCAGGCCCTTGTAGCTTTTGGGGTCTCTGTTGAGAAGTCGGATGTAATTCTGATAGGTCTGCCGTCGTATATTACCAGCCCTTTTTCCCTTGCTGCTTTTAATAGTCTTTCTTTGTTCTGTAGATTTTGCATTTTGATTATTATGTGGCAGGAAAATTTTCTTTTCTGGGCCCATCTAATTTGTGTTCTATAAGCTTATTGTATGCTTATAGGCATCTCTTTCTTTATATTGGGAAAGTTTTCTTTTATAATTTTATTTAAAATATTTTCTGGGCCTTGGAACTGGAGCTCTTCACCTTTTTCTAGTCCTATTTTTCTTAGTCTCAGTCTTTTTGTGGTATCCCAGATTTCCTTGGATGTTTTTTTGTAAGGAATTTTGTAGAGTTAACATTTTCTTTGACTGACTTATCGATTTATTCTATTCAGGTATTATCTGCAATACCTAAGTTGTTTCTTCTATTTCTTGGATTCTGTTGGTAATGTTTCCATCTGTTGGTCCTGTTCTCTTCCCTAGGTTTTCAAACTCCAGGATTTCCTCAGTGTGTGTTTATCTTACTGCTTCTATCCACTTTCAGGTCTTGTATAGTTTTTTTTATTTCCTTTGCCTGTTTAGTTGTATTTTCCTGTATATTTTTAAGGTATTTATTTGTTACCTCTCTAAACGCCTCTATCTGTTTGATTATATTTTTCTGTATTTATTTAAGGTATTTATTCATTTCCTCTTTAAAAACCTCTACTGTCTTTATAAGATTGGATTTAAGGTTTTGTTTTGTTTTGTTTTGTTTTGTTTTTGTGCTTCAGTTTATGTTAGGATATCCAGGGCTTGTTGTAGAAGGGTAGCTGTGCTCTGAAGATGTCATACTGCCCTGGCTTTTGTTGTGTTCTTATGAAAAGCTTTAGCCTTATTGATGGCCTTGGTCCCTGGATTTTCCTACTGTAGTAGGTACTAGAAGGGAGCTTAACCTCGATGGTCCTAGTGTGGCAGTCCTCTGATGGGTATCCTTGGGTTGTATGGAATCTGCAGGTCTGTCTGTATGTCTCAGGATCTGCAGTTCTCTATGGTTCTGGAGCCACAGATCTGATGAAGGTGGGCAGCGAGGTGGGGCAAGAACAGTGCCCCCTCCCCCAGAAGAGCAGGATGCTCAGGGCAGCTAGGCTTGCTCCAGAGGACTCAGCAATCACTAAAGATAGATGGAGAAAGGGAAGCTTACCTATATTGTCTAATGAAGGTGGGAGGAGAGAGTGGAGGTCCCCTTGGAATAGCAGGCAGCTGGGCTTGCTCCAGAGACTCTGATTTTTTTTTAATGTGGGCATTCATAGCTTTACGTTTCCTTGTTATAATTGCTTTTCCTATGTACCAAAGGTTATAATAAGTTATGCTTTTATTTTCATCTAATTCTAGGAATTTTTGAATTTCCTCCCTGATTTCTTCAGTGATTCTCTCACTGTTCCATTTTAATTTGTGCAATTTCAATGGTTTATCTTGCCATTTATTTATAGTTTCATTTAACTATAATATGAAAAAGATACAATAAATATTTCTATTTCCATTTGTAGGTTTCTCTTTGTGGCTTAGAACATAATTTATTTTAGAGAAAGTGCAAAGAGCTACTAAGGAAAATGTGTAGTATATATATGTTGAGACAAATATTCTTTAGAATATCTGTTAAATAAACATTTGATCTTGATTATCCTATAATTGAACACTGAAGTTTCCTTACTTGTTTTGACTTTGTATTGACTAGCAGTGGATGGGAGTGGGATGTTAAAGTCCCCCACTATTAGTGTATTATACCTCTCTGAAGTACTATGTCTATTAGTGCATTTTTCTTGTTATATAACTGAGTTCTCCAGTGTTCGATGCATATGCATCTACAATTGTCATGTCTTTTGAAAGGCTCATTACTTTTATTAATATACAATGGCCTACTTCATCTCATCTAACTTTGTTTTTTTTTTTCAGTTGGATACCAAAATAGCTATGCCACCTGCTTTCAGCTATTAGATTAATTTCTATCATTTGAACTGTATTCTGTAGGCATCTTTGCCAATGAGAAATACCTCCTGTATTGGAGACAATAGATACACAGGTTTTGTTTTTTAATCCCATCAGCTAGTCTGCATCTGTTTATTCATATGCCATCTACAATGCACATTATAATTGAGAAATATTTACTAGTTTCTGTAACTCTGTTGGCTATTTTCCTGATTGGTTGGATTGTCATTCATGCTTTATCTTTCCCTCATTGGTATCAGGGCTTTGCTAGCTTACTATGTTGGCCATAATGGAATTCTTCCTAGTTTTCTTTTATTGATCCATTTCTCTCATGTAATTTATTCTTTCACTCAAATTTGAGAATTTCCTCCTAGCTTGGTGGTCATGAATTACCTTTTTTGTACTTATCTAGAAATGTTATTACTCCATCAATTAAAATATAGCTTTGCTAGATACAGCAACCTTGAGTTCATGGCTGCTTTCTTTCAGGTATTGAAATATATCATATATGCTTTCCAGTGTTTAGAGGTTTGGCTAAGAGAGAGGTCTGATGTTCAAAGAAGTTACAATCAGAGTATCTACCTTACTTAGACTCCTGCACAAGAGTAAGCCCTCTAATGGAGATTCCCAGTCCTCATTGGCTTGACTCCTTAAGTCTGAGCCTTCTTGGACTCCTGGCAACCATTGCCTTCTCTCTGTGGTGCTGTATAATCATCCTTTCTATGTGTCATCTTTTTACTGTCAGGGTCAGGAGGACTTGTATTTACTACTGTGGCTGTGTTCTGTTATCCCATCAGGACCTCAGCTGCTTGCCTTAATATATTTGCATGCCTGAATTTGTATCAGGTTCGGTTTGCTTCTTATATTCATGTAGTTCTTGATATCATTGCCTGCATGGTGGTCAGTAGAGGTGGCAACCCCAGAGTTTAGAGATAGAGTGGTACCAGTGTTCCTGCTCACTTCAGCAGAATGGTATGGTTACAGGATTTTTCTCAAAAATAGTTCCTTCCTTCTTCCCAACCTGGGAGGAAAGGATACAGTCAGTTGCAAGTCTCTTCAGGACATCTTAATCCTGGGCTATACCCAGCTCTCCTGTCCAATGTTTTCTCAATTAGAAACATAAGATAACAAAGGAAGATATCTCCTAGAAGGAGATGAATAACTAAATCTCAGAGGTGGATGTAACCCTCCTGATTTGAGACCTGCCTCTGATAGCCACACCTCTCTGCCCATCTCCTGCTATTCGCCACGCCTCCAACCGGGTTCTAGTTACATTCGAAAGCTCCACCCCCACAGAGTAACAAGGAAGTCGCTGATTGGACTATCACATGGACGTACTTTGGGGGGAGTGGTTTATGCCCCAGGTATTTTACCTGTTGAGAGAACAAAGGAGAGGCATTAAAATTCAAGATGGCTGAACAGTAAGGTCTGCTGTCTAATTTTTACCCTTCCACGTGGGTAGGTATTTCTGTGGCCACTCTTTCCTATCTCCTTCTATCTCTTCCTATCTATTTCTAACTCCTATTTCCAGTAGAACCCTTTCTTTAACATTGGCGCAGGCGGCCAACAGGTGGATATAAACATGTACTGGGTTTGATGATCATCTGGGGGATGGCTGAATGAAAATGCTTTCAATTTTATTTTTAAAATCTACTTAAAGGTGTCAGTGATATTGAAAATGTGTTATCCCCTTAACTTATGGATATTATCTTAAATCTAATTTTTTTATTACAAAAAACTATGTAAGAGGCCTGGGAGGTAGTAATGCATTAGCCAGTAAAGAGCATTACACAGAAGCAGGACCCAATTCAGCCTTCAGAATCCACATAAAAACTTAGACATGATAGTGTATCCTTGTAATCCTAGTGCTGGGGAATTAATGACCAGAAGACCCCTTGGTTCTCCTGTGCAGGTCTAGTTGAATCAGTGAACACCAAATTCAGTGCAAAAAATAAGTTGAACAGTAATTGAGGGGAACACCCAACATTTAAACTTTGCTTTACATACTTGTGGGCACACATGCAAGCCTTTGCATGCACATACACTTACACGTGTATATACATATACATATAAAAATCTATATGATAAACCTTTACTGACAAACTACATGGTCATTTAATTAATATTAGCCTGACTATTATGTTACCTTCTACTTCAATGTATTTCTTCCTCTTGCTACTAACTTTACTAGAAGTAGGTAAATATAAGAAAATTATTATCTAAATTCTTGAACATTCATAATATGAACAAGAGTGGCTTATAGAAATCAGTATCAGCAGTTGGGTTGGAATAAAAATGAATACTATCTTACAGGAATAAATGTCTAGGAATAAACTTACAGTTCTTACTGTTCAACTTTAGCAAAAGATAATTCTAACTGCTGACATTTAATACAATAACATTTTTCTTCTTACATGCATGAATGATGTGTAAAAATGTGCCTAGCTTTCAGACATTGTAGTCATTTTAAAATTAGACCATAATCAGAAAGCCTCAATGTTCCTATGTTTAACTCATCAATTTTTTCTTTTGGGGATGGGTAAATGAAACTATGGATAGAAGCTTTAGAAATGAAGACCTAGAATCACAAGACTTTGATCATCAGAGACTGAAAGATGTGTGATATATTTTAAAAAGCATTTTAAATAAGAGTCACAAAGTGTTTAGTGGTTTAAAAATCTGTTTTAAATGTGAGTCAACTTTATTTGTAGCTGTATAGTTGGGTTTTTCTGTAGAGTGAATATTTTAGAACATAATTTAGCAAGACTTCAGATTGATGGCTCCAGTGAATGCTGAAGTACCTATTAGCACTGCCCTTTGCTTCATACAGCTCTTGATATTCTTAATAATATAAGGCATTTTAAAGTTTTATTTGGGTTTGGTGAAGTATCTCAGTAGTTAAAGTGCTTACGGTAAAACATGAGGACCCGAGAACCTGTAAAAGGCAAGATGGAGTTTGTATTTCCAGAACTACTACAACAAGATTGGAGAGAGGGGTGGGGAATATCCAGAAATTTGCAAGGGAGCTAGCCTAACACATACAATCCTAACCCTAACCCTGTCTCAGACAAAGTAGAAGGTGAGGACAAACATTCAGGGTTACCCACTGACCTCCAAATAATACATGACATATGTGCACATTCATTTCCACACATGAACACAAGCATACAAATTTTTTTTTTAAAAAAGCTTCCATTTGGCTAAAAGGCTCTTCCTTTTCCTTATTAGTAGTGACACTTCATAAACTACCACTTTATGAAAAACTTAAATACTTGGAAAACTTTCATCTTGCTCAGGTTTGTCAATGTGTGTTTAGGAGAGGACACCAAAAGTGTGCCATACTGGCCATTTTATCAGATGAAGTAAGCCAAACACGCCACTAAGGAATACAATGATTGCCCAGAGCATTTCTGAGACTTCTCCTATACTCTTTTGTTGTTGCTGTAACAACATGCCTGATAAAAGCAACATAAGGAAGGAAGGCATTATTTTGGCTCACAGTTTGGAAAGTACTTTATGTCAAGGAAACCACAGTGCAGGGGCAGCTGTCACTTTGTATCCATTTTCAATTTGGATGGCTATTGTGGTTTGAAAGTAAAATGCGCCCCCACCCCTGACAGGCTCATGTGTTTAAACACTCAGTCTCTGGCTGGTAGTACTGTTTGGAAAGGTGTGGAGCCATTAAAAAGTGAAGTCTTGTTGAAGGGGGTGGCTCATGGTGAGTAGACCTTGACATTTTATAGTCCATCCCCTCTTCCTGATTTTTCTCTGCTTCCTGACAGCCAAATGCAGTCAGACTACTCACTGCCAACTCCATATGTTCTCCATCATGAAAGAAAATGTCTCCCCAATAGGAGACCAAAATAGAGCCTCCTTTCTCACATTTTTTCCTGTCAAGTTTCTCATGGGTCCTTCCACAGTTGTACTATTCACATGAACTATTTTCCATTTGTCACAGTTCCACATGCATGATCATGTAAGCAGAACATTAGTCACAGAGACTATCTATGCAGTTCCCTTGGTGGTAGGGTCAAGTCCTCCCTATTTACTCAGTTTCTGTCTAAATCTTCTTTCCTTTTATCAAACTCTAAATATAGTTATCACTAAAGTACATTCAGACATGCCTTTCCATCACAACAGTTTGGAGGGTATTTGTGTACTTCTGAGGGAGCAAGTTGTCATGAGTGGTTCCACTGCATTACCCCAGGTCACAGAATAATACTTTTTTAGAAAGATTTATTTTTATTTAACATATATTAGTGTGTTTTCTGCATGGATGTTAAGTACACTAAGGAGGCCAGAACATGGTGTTGAATTCTCTGAAACTGGATTATATGTAGTTATGAGCCATCAGGTGGGTGCTAAGAATTGAACCCAGGTCCTCTGAAGAACATCGAGTGCTCTTAAATGACTAAACCAGCTTTCTAGTCCTCAAAATATGATTTTTATACTGAAAGTTATGTTTTCTTTTTTCTTTTCTTTTTCTACTGTTTTTTCTTTTGGTTTTTCTTTCCTTTTTTCTTTTTTGGAGAGCTTATTGAAGAGAAGGGAAAGAGCTTTATTATGTGAATTTCTATGGTGTTCATGATACAAATGTGACCTATAGATAGATAGATAGATAGATTTAAAAAATTATTTTACTTGAGCATGGCAGTTCATGTCTGTATCCCAGGTCTAGTGGGAGTGCAAACAGATAGGTCCCTGGATCTTAAGGGCCTGCCGTTCTAGCTGAGGCGGTGAACCTCTGAGTGAACAGATCTTGTCTCAGCAAATAAAGTAGAGTGACAGGAAGTCCCTTGACATCAACCTCTGACCACACACACACACACACACACCCACACACACACCCACACACACACTAACATGAACATGTATACATGTATATGCTGAACACAGCAAATAGTGATAATAGTTAAAAGTGCAAATATGATCATTATAGTATGTATGTTGTACGCTTCTTTAAAATGATGAGTTAGGGCTAGAGAGATGGTTCAGTGCTTCAAAGCACATTTTGATTTTTCAGAGGACTTAAGTTCAGTTCCCTGCCCTGTTACTTACAGCAGCCTTTAACTCCAGTTAAAGGGGCTCCAAAGAACCCCTCTCATCTCTGTGGGCACCTGCACTCTCACGACATACACACATTATAGATGCACACACAGACAAGCACACATATATATACATTAATAAAAGATATATCCTAAAATATTGACTCATTTTTCTTGAGTTAATGTTAAAATGTGAAGTAAATAAAGTTAAATGATTGTAATATATACTGTCTCTAATTATTCTCATCATGTGATACAACTTAACCTTCAAGTGTTCATCTGCAATGAACTGATCTGGAAGTCTGTTATTATTATAGGTCAGAAAAAATCAGCACAATCAGAACCTCAGACAGAGCTGCACCCAACAGTGAGTGACATCATATTTCACTTGGACATGGACAGAGTGGTTGGTAAGCACAAGTTTATGATTGGACATTACAGAACACAGTCCAATAGATAAACCTTTAAATTTTAGTTTAAAAAAGTAGAAAATTTAAACAATAACTATCCTTTCTCAAATTAATAACAAACTGGCTCTAATAAACCCACATATTAATATGTATTTTTAAATGATGTATCTTTTGTCCCATCAAACAACCAATTATGTGATGCATAGTGAATTTACCTTTACCTGCTCAGGAAACAATTGGGTAGGTTTTTCTCTTCATTGCTAGCTTTTGTGACAAAACTTAGATGCTACATGGCTAATTCTTTCAGAACATGGTTATCAAATTATGTATAACAAGCTACAGAATTGAATGCCAGCAATATGATAGCCATACAATGTGCTTTTCACTCAAATGGGAAATTTGGAGTAGATTTAGAGAAGATTATCAAAATATGTAAGAATTTAGGACGTGTGCAGGTAACTGCAGCCTTCAAACCACAGTTCTGAAGGCGAGCAGCGAACTTCAGTGAAGTGGGAGGCTAGCAATATTCAATCTATCTTTCCCAGACAGAAAAAATAATCCATCAGAACCAACTACACTGAAGTTCTATAAAATAGGTAAAGGCTTATGGCAACCAAGATAGTGTCCAATTAGGAAACTAGGAAACAAGCCACTTTTAATAGAGTGAGAAAGTTTTACAGAATTCAAGGCATTTTCAGTAGACATAGCCTTTAATAAATAAATACTACATGCAGCCTGAATTAAAACAAAAGGCTGCCAGGCAGAAATTGAACCATATAAAGAAATAATGATCTCCAGTACTGCTGTAATTTTGATTTGTAATGCCAATTTTTATATAACATGCTTAAAAGACTTCAAAGCATTTTGAATAAAAAATTCAAAGTAATGTAATAAAAAATAATTCAAAATAGTAAGAAAATTTGAATGCATGCAGATAGACAATTCATTGAACACAGGAAAAACAATTCATGTTCTAACTGAGTAAAGCAACAGGGACAGATAATCAAAAAGTAGAATTTAACAGACATCTTGGAGATGTCTGAAGAATTCAATGAATGAAAAAAACTTTAAATAATATTTAGAATTTTAATAACAAGCTAAATGAAACAAAAAAATAGATCTGTGAATATACAGATGTTTTGAAAGAAGAATTCAGAGGAAAGAAGAATTAAAATAAATGAAGAAATTGTGCGTATGGGGCACCATTGTGCAAGTCCAGTGTATAAAGTTCAATGACCACTGGGGATGTGACCATGGTCCAGAAAGTATATGGGCAATGCAAATCGGACTTAGTGTGGGTATCGGGACAAGTGGGAGCTCGAGGGCAGGAGGGTGGACCTGGGAGGAATAGGAGATGAATGTGATGGAGTGTACTATCAAAATATATCAAATAATAAAAACATGTTGTGGGAGGGGGGAAGCAATTCATCTTGCCTTCAAAGATAAATAGCACTTTAGATTGAGAAATTAGAAGAAGTATTTCAGACAAATGGGATCAGTAAAGAAGCAAGCATCACTATTCTAATATCTGGTGCTACAAATCTATATACTAGAGGAAACCAGCATTGTTAGCAAATGGTGCTTGAACAACTGGAAGTCTTCATATAGAAATAAATTGGACTCTTCTCATCTTGCACGAAAATTAACTTCAAATGTATCAAAGACCTCAAAATGAAGCTTGAAATGGTAAAACTGCTAGAGGAAAACATAGGCAGTGCCCTACAAGGTACAGATGCAAGAAAGGACTTTCTGAATAGGATTCCATCTGTTCAGGAATTAATGCAAGCCATTGACAATTGGGACCTCATAAAACTAAAAGCTTATGTCTGGCAATGAGTGGGAAAGGAATAGAAAAGCAGGTCCTAGGGGCTCAGTGGCTTGTCAGCCAGCCTGGCCAAAGCAACGAGCTCCAGGTTCAGGAGGAGTCTTCATCAAAAGAAATGAGGTGGAGAGTGATAAAGATACCTAATGTGAACGTCTGGCCTCTACACACACAGGCAAGTGTGCATGCATGTGCGTGTGTGCATGTGCACGCGTGCACACACACATATACACACAAGCACACATTATACAAACATTAAAGAAAAGGATGAGAAAAACAATTTTAAGAAACCCAAGCTGTAGGAGAATGAAGTATATAAGCTGTGTGTTTAAGGAATAAAGCTGGCCTAGAATTCCATATCCAGGAAAATTATTCTTCAGAATGAAGTGGGAAGGAAGGCTTGGAGACTGGCAGGAACATGAGGAAATTTGTCATCAGCTGAACTGCCTTGGAAACAGGTTCTGCAGAGAAAGGAAGACTGTTCTGGTCAGGAACTCACATATATACACAAGAAGAGAATGAGAAATGTTAGAATGTCCAGGGATCAGCCCTTACTGAGGAGCTATCGGCCACACATAGAGTTCCCACACTCCAGTGTATGACCCCATACCCAGGCACACATGGGCAACACTAATGTGATTAACTGTAAAAACAAAGACTTAAGATTGGGAGGGAAACATGTTGGAGACATATGGGGGAAATTCAGAGAAGGAAATGGAGGGCATATGTGATTATATTTCATTGTAAACATATATAAAAGTCTCAAGAATTAAAAATGTGAATATTTTCAATTTTCTTATTGCTTTTGTTGATGTTCTTTTGATTTGTTTTTGAGACAAAGTCCTACCAGATAGCCCTGGTTCAACAGGAATTCACTATGTAGACCAGGATGGTCTCAAACTCCCAGTAATCTGTCTGCCTCTGCCTCTTGAATACTAGGATTAAAGGTACATACCACCACACCCAGTCCCATTTTATTATTCTTAACTGATCTAATATTACTCAAAATATTAATAACAATAATATATTGGAAACAGTTGATTATAAGAAAAAATTTTCATGTGTTTAGGTGTTTTGCCTGCATATATGTCTATGCATGAAGTACCCTCAGAAGGCAGAAGAGAATACAGATTACAGATAACAGATTAAAGATAGTTATGTGTTTCCATGTGGGTGCTGGGAAGTGAACTCAAGACCTCTGGGAGAGCAGCCAGTGATCTTAATTACTCAGCCATTTTTCTAACCCATGGGCAAACTTTCTTACAATGTCCTGCACCAGTTATAAAGTAGAATAGTGTTATGTGAAATGAGACTTGCATTAACTATGGAAATATTTTGAACTCTAGGGTACCCTCTTAAAAGTATTTTAAAAGGTATAATTAATAGATTAAGGAAATGACCAAAAAATTCTTAAAAATTAAAAAAATTGAAGAGAACAATAGAGTCAAACACAATGGCTTACACATATAATCTCATTAGTCATGAGATAGAGGCAGGAGAAGTGCCATGAGTTAGAGACCAACGGAGGCAAAATAGTGAATTCCAGACCAGCTTGGACTATAGAGTAAGACCCTGTGAAGCAGAAGTTTCTGGTTCCTTCAAAATCTTAGTTCTGTCATGTGATATTTTTCTGGATGTTTTCTTGTGATAGGGCATGTGATGTTTTGCTGAAAACAGACATTTGAGAGAGTGCATGATATTTAGAAAGAGTATAACTAGAACTTCTCCTCTACAAAAATGTGAGAGGATGCTCTTGCGTTGCTATGCCAAGCAATACTTCACTGGCCTTCGCTGGCCTTCACTGGTCTGTCTTCACTGATCTTCACTTCACAGAGAAAAATGCCCCAAAGAACTTCTTGTGGTATATCAGCTGATTCTGGCCACTCCCACTGATTCCTGCTGAATAGGAGGAGCCTTGCTATTTCTGCTGAACCATGCCACCATTACTGATTCTTGTTTGGTGTTTCCTAATGGACTGGACTGCTAGCATCCTGACAATGAAGAGTGAAATCACTCCAAGAAACTACTTCTAAACAGATCTACAACCCCCTTTTCCCATTAACTTTATTTTTCCCCTACTTCAGATTGGTAGGCTAGAAGGGAGGTTGAAGCATTTAAGAACCCTAAATAAAGTAGGTTCTGAAAAGTCTAAGCCTATAACTCTGTTTCCATCTAACACAAAAACAACCAACCAAAAAAAGAAAAATGGAAGGCAGAGGAAGAAAGGAAGTAAAGAAGAGAGGAAGGAAGGATCAAAGGGGAAAGAGGAATGAACAAGGTTATAGAATAGGACATAAAACACTGAAGATGTAAACACTTGTAGCAACAGCAAAGACTATCTTACTGTCAGAAGTTGCCAGAGATTCTGGAGAAAAGGGACAAGAAACTCTAAGGGTGCTGCTATTTTTATTTTTATTATTATATAGACTGGACATCACAGCCATTGGTGTTGATTATTCATAGTGCACCAATATTGGTTTCTGAATTTTGTTAAACATCACCTAAAACATCATGTTAGGAAAGGAGAACTGTTTAAGGGGTATCTGAGAAGTTTCTGTTCTTCCCTTGCAATTTTCCTGAATCCCCAAACCTCTTCTTAAAGTATCTTATTTAAGATTAGAAAGATATTTGATGTAATATAGTAAGAATTAACTCTAAAAGTAGCCTATTACACTAGTCTCTATATATGGATAACAGTTATACAGAAAACTACAAAACATTTTTAAAAGTACTCTTAAAAGGCTTAAAGAAATGGAAGTAAATTACAAGTTTATAAAATGGAAGACTTCTAACTCATTTTAACTCATTTTCTTAAAATGTATCTATGAATTCAAGAGAATTACAAAAAAAAAGATTATAGCCATATTTTTTTTCTGGAAGTGAATATGTTAACTCTAAAATTTACATAGAAAGTCATAAAGTCAAAAAAGATCACCCTGATTTTTAAAAATTCAAAGGATATAAAATACTATATGAAGTAGGGTAATTAAAGTAGTGCAGGGCAGGAGGTGGAAGTAGTAGTAGAGAAAAAATAGAAAGGAGATCTAATCAACCCATGGGGAAAGGGAACAAACACCAAATTTGCCTTTGGCTTAAGTGGAAGAAGAATTGAGGCAGGAAGACACAATAAAACAGTACTTGTCAAGATGTGGCCTCAATTCTGATGCTGCAGGTGGCCAGAACAAGTGATGGCTGCTGTTGTCCTGTGAGGAATTCAAACTGACTCCTCCAAGGTAGTCATTTCTGCCCAGCCTCACCTCCATGAATAACTGCCCTCGCCACGGTTCACCTTCGCTGGCTCTGCATGCAGGTCTACTTCTGTGTCTTTAGCCTTAAAGGGAATGAGACGAGTGAGATGGAGAGTGTCCCTGAGTGATTAACACACTCTCACAGACTCAGACAGGACTCTGAGCAAAAGAAGATAAACATTAAACAAATCTCCTGGAGTGAAACATGGAGTTTCAAGTTACAGGCATAGGCTTCCTGAAAGGGATATCAGCAACTCAGTAAATAAGAGCTGGTTGATGGGATCTCATGCAAGAAAAAGCTTCTGCACAGTAAAGGAAACAGCAGATTGAAGAGGCATCTGTAGAACAGGAGAGCCCAAGCTAACCCAGAGCCGAACATCTGACTGAATGAATATCTAGTATATGAACAACTCAAAAACCATTCACAATATAAGCCAACCATTAAAAGGAGCAATGTAATGCACAGCTCACAAACAGAAAGATGAACATAAACTGGAGGGTATGGAGGATCCTCAAAAACTAAACTAGAACCATAATATAACCAGGCTATATCACTCTTATTATAAACTTGAAGGAATCTGTCTAAGTCAGAGTGCCACAGAGATCGCTGTACATTCCTATTTATATTAAAGTAATATTCACAGAACTCAAGATACTCTATCAGCAGATAAAGTGGTACATTTACACAAGGGGGTTTTATTCACTTTTAAAGGACACTGAAATTCTATAAATTTCACAGCAATGGATAGTTATATTTTTAAAATAGTCTAAATTCAGAAGGATAAATGCTGTATGTTTTCTCTCAGATTGGGAATTTCAAGTGTGCGTGTGTATATGATGCCCACATTCGTGACATTAAAGTATATGGGACATTAGAAAGTGGAAGCAGACTAGCAAGCGTAGTAATAGAGGTGAAAATGTTCAAATCACATCATATATTTGGATGAAAACATCATAATAAATATATGCTGTTTGCAAGAAAAGATGTGTGGACAAAAGGATGTACTGTGGGATACACTTCGACACACTACAGCTTCCACAATGAGATATTTTTATGTTTTGTTCTGTATATTTTTATTTTTTAGTTTTCTTTTGCATAGGGAGATTTCAAGAGTGGAGGGTCGACACTAAGGGATGTGGAGATGAGTGGGATTGGAATGCATGGTGTAAAACTCACAAAAACAAACAATAAAAAGTTAAAAATAATAATAGTAAATACATAGATGTTAATACATTTTTTAAATAAAAATCTTCAAATAAATAGCAAGAGAACTCATTACTAACATACTGGCTTTTTTGAAAAAAAAATAATAGCAAAGAAACTTCTGGAAACATTTCAAAAAAAGAAGAAAGTCATACCAGTAGCTCAATCATGTGAAGTCTTAAACACAAAAAGAGAGTGAGTGAGTGACTTCCTAATTATAAAAGTGCACACAAGTGCATGTGCCATCACCTCTCTTGCCTTAATTGCTTGAAACAGAAACTGAGTAGAACACAAATATGCAACACATTGCTGGGTTTACAACTAAGGCATATGACTCATTGCAGTACAGTCATATCCCACAGACATGTGCGAACAGGTGGGATATCCAGGAGTAAGAAAATGATGACAGAGAAGGTAACCCACATGGGAACAAGTGCCTAGATCCAGAAATGTCCAAAACGAAGGTCCGTATAGAACACAAAAGGCAGAGGCTTACTTAAAGTTATTTATATGTGCAATGTGTAAAACAGTAGCATAAATAGGAACAGAGCCATATATGAACATTTCTTCTCATATGTGTAGGAACACAAATCTGAAATGTCTCCTAAAGTTGCCTATAGGCCTTAACATTTACTTTTGGACTCAGTTGTCACCAATCTAGATCACCACTTTTCATCTACAAATCTTTTGGTAAGTCTGGTAGCAACTTTTACAAGAGATATGGCAAATACTAATTAGAGAACTATGAGGCACACATTTGTATAAGAATTACATCATTACCTAGAACAGAGATCCTGTGATTCGGTGCATAGAGGCGTATATGCTTGCTCACAAGTCTGCCTATTCTAATGTTCAGTGGTGTTACACTTTAGAGGTCATCAATAACAAAGTCTAAGTTAGTATCATATATATACACATATCTTACATCTATCTTATAATTGCTTTGAAATCCATTGTTTCTACAGAGACTCACCTAGAAAACTTGGAAGAGACCACTGCAGTACATGAATTAAGAAGTGAACTTGGTAAGAAAACTTGTTAAGTTCAACACTTCTCACCATTTTTTCATTAATGTACACATTTCATGACAATACTTATATTACTGTGGCGTGGACAAAGGTCCGCATGCACACTGTCCAGATATTTACTGAAAATTGAAAGTTAGCTAGATAGCATTTTATCTAGAATTCATCCACTTAGAAAATGTTCTACCACATATATCAGAGTTTTAGTGAGCATAGGATATCACTAAAGCAAGTGTGTTTAGCTTTATTTATATTGCTTTCTATACCTAGCTTAGGAAGTAAGTGTGTTTAATCTGTGAGGTGCAACACTGGCTCACAGATGTGATAAAAAGGGGCGCTCAGCAGTTCCTTCACTAGTTAGCAGTCTCCTCTATACTCTGGGAAGAGGAAGAAGGTGGGGAAAAGGGAACAGAAGAGAATCATGGGAGGCGGATATAATCTAAGTACATGTATACTTGAACAAAGAAATCCCACTATGAATCTCTTCACTCCTTACACTGCATGTACACTAATAAAGATGTGTACAGTGAAGCTAAGCTCTTCCAAGCAAGATCAACACCCTCTGTCAGGATCAGGAAACATTTTCAACTTCCCATCCATATGTGTCCGGCTGCAACTAACTTTTACACAAAAAGCTTTAGGCATGATAAACCACCTACTTGATGTTTTAACTGCCTCATTCAAAGTACAAGTTCTTTTTTTTTTTTTAACATTTAAAAAAATGTTTATTTGCATTCTGAATCATTATTATCTTGTCATAGACAGGTCAATTTAACATGGAAAAGAAGGGAATGGGAAATATGCAAACACATTATAATTCACACAGATAATTTAATTACATTTGAAGCTCAAGAAGATTAAAAATACTAGTAGAAATAACCAGAGAGCTTATCAAGGTTGTTGATATTGAAAGTGGGTATTTGTTCTTGTATTTAACACATTAAATTGGTTTAAAATGTATTTAAAATATCTTGTCCTTCAAAGTCATAAATCTACCAAAGTACCTGAAATTATCATAATATACAAGTTTTGAGAAAAATAATGAAATTTAGTATATTTTTAAACTTTTATTGCATTATGATGAGAAAAGTTACATGATTTCAATTTATCTGAATTTGTTAACATTTAAAAACATATTTTAAGTAAATAGAATTAAATCACATTCTTGTTTCCCTTTTGTACCCCAACTCCTCCCAGAGACTCGCTCTTCAATACCTTCAATTTTTTTGTCATATTCCTTAAAATTTATAAAATGTTATAACAATAAAAATGAGTATTATAAAAGTTGTTTGATATAAAACAACAATCAATTTAACTGTTATGTAGATGCTTGTCTACAGCAATACTGAAAATACATACGTTTTTCTCAATATAAATTTTAAATAACTCCAAACGTATTAACTGTATATTTCAAAATAATACATCACTACTAGTATTTTCTTAAATGAACATAAATATATAAATAAAGTCTTTTTGTTTGTTTGTTTGTTTTGTATTTAGTAGAGTTTAAAATCTTGGCTCTTACTGTGGTACAAGCCCAAAATAAGAACAATTTTTAGACATTGGGTTTCATTGTAATAATGACCCTCACATCACCAAAGGATTTTACCTCCATTGTAGCTGAGAGTTGGCAGTTCTGCTGCACCAAAGAATGAATTGTAGGCACAATTTTTGGATACAGACTACCTGCTATGTTCAAAACTATTTGACTTGAGTGAGTGACTTTATTCTCAGGCCACAGAGAACAGGTTACATTCATTTAAGAAATGGTGTGTGTATTAAGATGGTCTATCCATAGAGTCATTCACCAACAATTTCAATGAACAATGGTTCTGCTCGGAGGGTGGCACAGACATTAGGTGAGGGTAAGAATTTGTTTCATTGGCTGTGATAATTTGGAAAAGTATTCGTCTCAGAGAAAGAGTAACTTATAAAGTTCTCTTCTTTAAACTTGATACAAGAGCTACAAATGTCAAGCAAAGCCTTCGGTCTCACTCTTTGTTGTTCTCTTTCCTACAAGCCACCTCCCAAGTTAATTGTCTATGTCTCCCTTGGGTATATAAATACTTTTGAAATATATAAGCTGTTCTGAAAACCATAGTATAGTACAAAAATATGAAATAAACAATACTACTAATATAGAGACTGAGATAGGAGAAGCAAGATTTCAAGACCCTTATGTTGCACACAGCAAGATACTGTCACAAAAAAGCTGAAAGTATATATAGATTGTACAATATTGGACCTATTTCTCCAATTACCAAATTAGAGAGACCATCTACAAATTTCTAATTCCTCATATTTTTGGATTTCAATCAATTAGGATATGTTGGTAATATTAATTTTCATTTTAAGATATTAAGAAAAGGTAATTGTCACTTCCTGTTGTTTTTGTTGTAAGAGGTGGAATTAAATTTATGTGGATTTGTTGAAAGATTACTTCCTTGCTTCTTCTAGGGTATAGTTTTACTCCTTATATTGATGTTTTCCATCTATTATCCTTTGTAGGGCTGGATTTGTAGAAAGATATTGTGTAAATTTTGTTTTGTCATGGAATACTTGTTTTCTCCATCTATGGTAATTGAGAGTTTTGCTGGGTATAGTAGCCTGGGTTGGCATTTGTGTTCTCGTAGGTTCTGTATGACATCTGCCCAGTATCTTCTAGATTTCATAGTCTCTGGTGAGAAGTCTGCTGTAATTCTGATAGGCCTGTCTTTATATGTTACTTGCCTTT
>NW_022196905.1:267431300-267454543 GCF_008632895.1 Mastomys coucha | reverse complement strand
TACCTGCCCTTGCTAAATCTGACTGGAGCCTGCCCTTCCTGTGATCCTGGTTGTGTCAGAACTCCTCACAGTCTAGCTGTCTCTGTGATCCTGTGATTCTGGGATCCTGTGACCCTGGGCTTGTTAGAGTACCTGGGAGTGCAGCAGCTTCCTCTGGGTGTTGTGGGACTGGCTGGAAAGCCTGGGCCCAAGGTTTGCTCAGGACATCAGCCCAGAGAGACAGGAAGGAACCTGAGCCACTCTGCTGGCAACATTCCTGTGTGCCTGGTCCTGCTGGTCCCAGTTACTCCCGGTGTTGGGACAGATGTTGTGTCCTCCTCACCTCTGATCCTGAGAGTGTCAGAGCGCTGCGAGTAGAGCTTCCTCTGGGTGTTGTGGGACTGGCTGCAGAGCTTGCACCAAGGTCCGCTCAGAAAGTACAAGTTCTTTTGATGATTCATTTTAGGTTTTTTTTTTTCCTACTGCACCTCAATATCGATTTCTAAATACAAGAAAAATTACACATCACTAAAAATTAAATGTAAAAGACACAGTCATAATTCCAATACTTGTTTCAATTTGTCTCTTTCTCTCTCACTGAGGTACTAAATCTCTCTACTAAGATGATGTATAAGAGGCATTTGTTCCTTGGTACTGCCTATTACTAATTTCCATCAACAGCACTTATTGTATTTGGAGTTATATATCATAAGAAGGCCACTGAAATACATTTGAATGAAATAAAGAATAAGTGCTATATGTATGAGTTATTATGACTATGGTCAGTAATTTGACACTGGAAAAAAAAAGTTATGTTTCCACTTCACCAAATATATTCCCTGCAGTGTTCATGGATTTTAACATATGTTTAGAGGTCATATGATTGTCAAAACCATCCATGATGATGGAAAGTTGCACATAAGTTTCTGCTGCCTGGAAAAAGCACCAGTTAAGAAATTGTGAGGCATGACCCTGTACATTACATTGCCATCACTTTGTTGTGTTGGCAAATCACTGAATGTATAACTCCCAACACAGTGGATTGTCTGTGATCAAAAATAGTCCTTTCTGCTGTGCTCTGATTTCTGTTTTGTTCTGTTCTGTTCTGTTGAAAACTGCTAGCTAGCATAGTGCCGAGCACATGAATGTATTTATATGTTATTTTGATCATCGTTTTGTAGAGACTGATACAGAGCAGTTGACTAATGGCTTGGAATAGGTATAACAAGCCAGGTGTTGCCATGTCAAGGACACTTTTTCAGATCTACTTATGTTTTACTTATATCTAATGGAGTTTAATTAAATATGGATAGCTAATGACAACAGAACTTGCAAGTTATTTTTGCATAAGAAAAACTTTTCATGAAGTCCTTCTTGTCTTAACTTGAATTTTAGTATTTATGAATAAATGAAAAAAGCCATATAATTTTACATTTGGTGCTTTCCTATTTTGGAAAATGATCCATACAAATGCTTTTTCATTCTGGGAATATTTTTTAAATGTGTTGCAATCATTTTCTTAGCTTGGAGTTGTGGCACTTAATGAAGATCAGAAGCTCAAAGCCCGTTTGAACTATCTACTGTGTTCTAGATCAACCTGGGTTCTGATACTTTGCATCCAGACAAAAATCAGTTTCTGTTTCTGGCTAGTTAGGAAAGTCACCTTTCATTTTCCAATGCATAAATGCCAGCTTGCATTTGTGATAGCAAGAAGAATGTAACTTATAATTAATTCATTGGTAACTAATATCCCTCTTGATGATTACAGTATACAACAATCCTAAATTCTCTGATAGGGCTCTTCCTCTTGTTTCATTGTTATCACTTGATGCATAGTTACGTAATAAAACAGGAGCTAAAATATTCCCCCACTATGGGACTTCTATGACTCTTAAGACTAGGGACTGTGTGTTTTCTCTCATCTATGAAATCTAGGGGCGGGGAATCGTGAAAATAAAGCAGAGAAGACATTTAGGGAAAAGAAATGGAATGGGGGAGTACAGAAAGGGTAATGAGAGAATATGATCAAAACTTTGGATGTATGCATGAAAATATCATAGTGAAGTCCATTGTTTTATGTAATTAATATATACTACAGATTTGTTTTTATTTGTTTTATTTTAAATACTAAGGATTTGAATTTTTATTTAAAAAAAAGCCACAGTTTACAAATTGTTCAGGTACTTGTGCAAGCAAGAAGAGGGTGCCAGATCCTCTGCAGCTAGAATTAAAGGCAGTTGTGAGCTGCTCAAAGTGGATGACTTGGAACCAAACACCAGTCTTCTACAAAAGACAGCAAAGGATTTTAACTACAGAGCTGTCTCTCCAGCTTCTAATTGTTTTTCTTTAATAAGAAATATTAAATAAGTTTCACTATATATATATATACAAACAACCATAGAAGAAGAGCTATACTTTGTCTTTTCAAAGTACTTTACAAATCTGTTTTAATTTTACAGAGACTGGCACAGATACAAAAAATATACCTGCAACATCCAAATCAAAGGAATCAGTGAAAACAGAATCGAAGAGTAAGAACACACTCTTTCAAGTCTAATATGAATGTTTATTAGCTCCTCTAAACGTAAATATTGTACCCATAAGTTACCCACTATCTTTTCCTATTGATATGACAAAAGCAACTTAAAGAAGAAAGGGCTTATTTTGTTTCACACGTCCAAGTACAACCAATTAGGACAGGAAGATCAAGGCAGAAAGAACTTGAAGCAACTGGTCACATCACATTCTTAGTCAGAAGAGAGTAACAAGAAATGCATGCATGCTAGTACTTAGCTGGCTTTTTCTACTCTTAGATAGTCAGGGTTTCCTGGACTCAGGAACACTTTGACCCACTGTACTCAGGTCTCCCTACTTTAATGAATTCAGACAAGATAACCAGCAAAAACAGTCCCAGAAGACCATCTCCCAGGTGATTTTAGATTATGTCAAGTTGATGGCACCAGTCATCATCTCATCTTCAGGGCATCACCTATCCGTCCACAAATTCCCTCCTATAACTGGAACTTAGGGGTCTACCACTAGTGTGGCATTATGTGGCTAATGTTACTAGGCTAGAACTGATCCACTCAGACAGTAACCCTACAAAATAGGCAGGTAGTGGGAGAGAGGAGTACCAGTACATAGGTAGAGAGTTTCTGATGAAGCAAGCTTTTGTGTTCCTCCCTTTTCTTTTAATGTCACCAGCAGTACCAGAAAGGACTCATTCTGTGATTTCATTGAGCTTTAGTGATCTTCTCAGAGACCTTTGCTCCAAACAAAATCTTATTGGCAGTTAGGGCTTCAAATGTGACATACTGCAGTTCATGACAATGTCTTATCATATAGAGGTTACCAATCAAGACACATGATTCCAAAAGGACTGGAAAGATACATAACATTGAGGAAAACCTAATCAATCTTTCTCAATAGTGGCTCTTAAATGTAAGCAAGAGGGTTTGTTTTGTTTTTTTTTTTAAGTTACAATGGGAAAATATGAAAATGGACAGGAACAGAAAAAGAGCAAGGAGATGGTTAAAGAAATAAGAATTGATTTTTAAAATATTTGATAGCTATTAATCTCCACAATCAAACTTATAGACTGTAGTGAAATAAGCACCATGAAATCCATAGCCAGAACCATCATGTTACAAATGTTGAAAGGCAAATCTTGGAGACAGAATGCGTAAACTCTACCTTAAAAGGAAAGACCCTGAGATTATCTGAAATTATGAATCCCAGAAAACACTGACTATATACATTCAAAACACTAGGAGAAGAAATTCACCCAGAAATCTCTCAGGGAGCAAAATTATCTCTTGAAATGGAAGATAAAATATCAACGAAGTAAAGTTTTAGATAGTGTGCTGGTAGACATCCAGCTTCAAAGAAATCTTGAGAAGGTTCTTCGGGGTTCCTCAGGCCCTCATACAGTAATTTGTATCCGCATAAAAAGAACGTAATTGTCTTAGTTAGGGGTTTACTGTTGTGAACAGACAGCATGACAACATAAGGTGTGGGCCTGTATACCAGAGGTGCTGGCCCAGCCGGGTGCAAGAATTATGGCAGAGGGAAGAAGGGAGGACCCGGAGAGGAAGTTGCTTCCGCCTCCGCAGCTGGTTCCATCTCTGTCTTTGTCTTGCCACCATCTTGGTTAACTGAGTCGCCTTGTACTGAGTCGGGTCTGGCTGGGCCGAAGAGAGGCCACCCAGCCCGGGAGGAAAGCAGCAGAGCCACGGGTGGAGAGCAGACCTCTTCCCAAGTGTTACAGCTCTTGTGACAGAAGCTCTCAGACAACAGAGTAGTTCTCGCACCTTTAATTCCCTGGATAGGATTTATATACACTTTTGGAGGCGATTCAGTGTTTGACAGTAGGTACTTCTCATTGACTTGGACTGAGAGCTTGGGGAAACCTTATTTGCATGTGAGACGACATGGTGCTTGGTGTAGCCACAGGAGGCTGTGGGGGCTGTAAGTGCGAGAGGAGTCAAAGACCCAGGAGGCGTGGCTGAACTCCTACTATCCCATGAAGGAGGAAGTCACCGCTCACCAGGTCTCCAGGGTTCCAGGCCTCCTGCTTGACTGGGACCAGCTGTCTGTGCACGTTTCACTGCCCCAACAACAAGGCAACTCAGGTTCAGAGGTTCAGTCCATTATCATCAAGGTTGGAGCCTGGCAGCATCCAGGCAGATGTGGTGCAGGCAGAGCTGAGAATTCTACATCTTCATCTGAAGGCTACTAGCAGAATACTGACTTCCAGGCAGCTAGGACTTGAGTATTAAAGCCCACATCCACAGTGACACACCTATTCTAATAGGACCACGCTTCCTAATAGTGCCACTCCCTAGCCCAAGCTTATACAAACCATCACAATAACTAAAAATAATCCTATAAGCCAGTGTGTATGTTCATATTGCATTTCTTTTATGTTAATAATTTGATGCAGTATAAAACAATAACAATCATAGTGAAACACATCATTATTTTGCACAAATAATATATGCTAATAAAAAGCTTAAAAAGGAAATAGAGCAGACTTTCTAATGTGGCATGAAGGAGCTGGGTGACAGTGATAGTGTATTCATATAAGAAAATGATACCAATTACTAACTCAGATTCACAGAAACAAAAGCAAAGAACCCAGGCAATTAAACCAAAAGGGTCAATGTAGCAAATATTGTAAATATATACCTTCTCCTGTCTTCTTTCAATTTTTAATAGGCATAGCATGACTTAAATAAAATAATTATGATGTTAGAGCAGTATCTGTAATATGAGGTTATATTTTGTTTTTTGGGCTTTTAAAATTTTTTTAAAGATTTATTAATAATTTGTATGTAAGTACACTGTAGCTGTCTTCTGACACACCAGAAGAGGGAGACAGATCTCATTATGGGTGGTTGTGGACCACCATGTGGTTGCTGGGATTTGAACTCAGGACCTTCGGAAGAGCAGTCAGTACTCTTACCCGCTGAGCCATCTCACCAGCCACCATTGTACTTTGTTAAACAGTAGTATAAAACTGTCAAGAGGTATTACTCAGAGGAGTCTTGTTTTCATATATAGGCTGGTGCTGTTCACCTTTTATTCTCTCGGTTAATCTTCTCTGGAAACATGCTCACATGTTTATATTCAGAGGCATGTATCCTAGGTGATTCTAAATCCAGTTTCGTTAGACATTAAAAGTTAATCATCACTAAAGTGTCCATGAAACATGGTATCAAAAGAGTTGGGAGTGTCCAGAGAAGAAAACAAAACTTGTACATTAATTTGTCCTTTACACAGTATTCTAAAATGTTCTTTGTGTCTTCAGATATGATTGCTCCGATTGTTAAAGGCATGAAACTAATTGAAAAACTGAAAGTTCAACAGGGTAAGGATAATAATTATTCAAGCCATGTACTTATGACTTACTTACCATTCTATGGTAGCAGTAACTGTGTCATTGCATAAGCAACACTTTTGTGGATTCTCTCTTGTAAAGAAATCCTAGGATGTATTAGAAGTAGAAATAAGATAAATAATATGAATAACCATTCATACCCATTCAAACCCAGTATCACATCAATCTTGAAGTGTCTGGGGAAATCCTTCTGATGTTACTCCATTCACTTTCCGTGTCTGGCTTAAGTTAAAGCATTGTGTTGAACTTGAGGAATCAGGGCCTCTTGCTGGTGAGTATTCTGAGGACTACAACATACAGACCCTTCACTGCTAGATCCTTTTACAAGATTAAGCTAATGAAAGATTTCTTCCACTGGGCTCTATCAGATGATCATTGTCCTGAATGGTGTTGGACACACTTGTCTTTGAGCCTATGAAGGCTGCAGCTAGGAACAGTTTTTCAGGGTTGATTCTGATTAATGTCCTCAGAGACTTGTCATGCCTGCCCCTTCATAAGGACATGAGGAGAAAGAGGGTCTTCCACGGCAGAATGGGACCACTGTGGGACTGAATAGTCTGAGTAGTCTGAAGCTTACAATATAATTTTTCCCATGCCAGCATATAGGCATGTGCTGGAATTGAAGTTTAATGGCAAGGCATGGTTTCTTTAACTTTGAATGTGAATGTTGTATTCTCGTGTATTATTAAATGTAAATCAAATATGGACTCTTCACCCAATCATCTTAAAACTAGGAGAAATCCAGAACTGAAAGTTAAAATTATTTAAAGAAAGTATTCAAACTTGTTTTTTTTTCCCCTGAAAATTCTGGGTATAAGGAGCCATTTTCCAGTGTTTTTGTTTAGATATGGTTGCTTTTAATGTTGCTTACTAATTATGTCCTTACAACTTTTGAGTAGCAACCTTAGACACAGCAAGAAAATGTTACCGTTTAAGTCAAGTCAATTTAAAATACTTGTCTGCTCTATTAGTTCTTTATCTGGTTGCTTCCAAAAACACCCAACAAAATCAACTTGCAAAAATGGGGTTTATTTTGGCTTACAGTTCAAGGAGAGATATTACATCATGACAATAAAGGCATAGCATCAAGAGTGGGAGGCTACTGAGCACACTGCATCTGCCTTCAAGAAGCAGAGAGTGAACAGTGAAGTAGGTCTGGGCCAACCTCAAGGTCCAACCCTTAGGGACTCATTTAACCCCATGAGCCTCCATATCCTAAAGATTTCGCAGCCTTAGCAAACAGTACCAACTAGGAACCAAGTGTTCAAGCACTGGGGGTATTTAACATTTCATCTTTGTTATGACCATATTTCTCATCAATTTATGTTGTATTTATTTGTCAGTGGTTAGAGTATAATATAATAAAACCATTCCAGATTAAAAGTCAGAAATTAGTAAGACGAAACATTTGGAAATAGGCTAATGACCAAGTGTCAAGAGGAATAGTCATGTCCAAAGTAAAACAGAGTTTGGATTAGCAAAGATGCCATTGTAGGATGCACAGCGCAAAAGCAAAGATAATAGCCCACCAAGATACTCCATAGAAACTGGAGTACCAGACAAGTGAGCATTCTCTATAATATATAGAATATATTATAGAAAACCATTACAAATAAAAATCAGCACACAGAACTTGAAGGGATATATAGTACCATAGTGTCTTTGGATAACTTTTTAACATTTCTTCGAGATTTGAGTTTATTTGCAAATGAAGATGCTCCAGGGAAGAGCATGATAAAGTCATCCAGAGACATTCAAGGTAAAGAAAATATATTACCATGTAAGATAAGCGGTTGCTTAGGAGAAATTGTATACTGTGAAGCTTTTATTTACTCCAATCAAATATTTTAAAATTCAGAAGATATGCAAAGATTTACTATCTTAAGCTGAATAGTCTGTATACCACAGGAACACATTTCTCATGAGAGTTCTACTTCTTGGTTCAGAAATATATCTCTTGCCATGTCCTCAAGTGCTGGAAGGAACTAGCAGAGCTCAGGGGTCTCTTAGGAAAAGCAGTAATTTATTCTATCATTGTGACCTTACTAAATCTCTTACCATCCAGCTTCAGCTTTATATCTAGCCAAGGATTGAAATATATGAATCTTATAACCTCGCTCTCTTCCTTTTCCTACCTCTCTCCTCCCACCCCCAGTATGTGTGTTTGACACAGGGTCTTGTTAAGTTGTCCAGGCTTCATTAACTTGCTATGAAGCCTAGGCTGGCCTTGAATTTGTGACCTTCTGGCTTCAGCCTCCTAATTTTCTGATGTTACTAGCCTGAACTGCAAGGCCTGGCTCTGTTTAAGTTTCCTGTTCTATAATTGCATATCTGACTTTATGGCAGTGTGACTATGACAACTAAGCCTAACAATTATTGGTTGTGTTTGAGCTGAGAGATTCAGAAGCTTATGCACAAAGCTTTTTTCTCTCTAAAATTGTCTTCAAATTGTGTCTACCTACATATCTAATGCCGAAATGAGCATAATAGGGGTGGGTAGAGACTCAAAAAAAGTAAGAAAGATCACAGGACACAACATAAAGACAAGAAAGAGAAAATGCTGAAAGTCATTGTAGAAATTGGAGTAATAGACAGTGAACATTTGATAAAATATAAGAAAGAAAATTATGAAGGAAAAAATACAGGTGAGTATACAGAGTCTGGGGTATGGTTTGTGAATACTCAGAACTGTCCAGCAAATGCCCTTTTCTAACTTTGTTTCAGATCAGAGTTTATTGGAAAACAAACCTCAAGAAAATATGCGTGACAGGTACCACTCACTCAAGAAATTTCCAACAAAAGTGATCAATATGTCACCCTTCTCCACTAAAGGTAAGAGAAGATACACAAAGACAAACAACAATGTTTAGTAGCCTAAAACAGTCCAGAAGTATGCCTTTTCAATCATCCATTTTGCACTTTAGTTTTTTATATAACTGTGTCATGGGGAACTTCCCTGGTGCCTGAAAATAAAATAGCTTTCATTTGTTCCATTTCATGGAACCCCTTCTTCTAGGATATTCCCTCAGCCTTAAGGGTTAAAGATACTGTTTATTTGTAGACAGGGTTTCTCTGTGTAGCTCTGGCTGTCCTGGAACTGTCTGTAGACCAGGCTGGCCTCCAACTCAGAGATCTGCCTTCCACTGCCTTCCTTTGCCTCCTGGGTTTTGGGATCAAAGGCATGCACCACCACCGCCTAGCCAAATTTCTTTTTCTGTCTTTTCTTTTCTTGTTTTAGTTTTGGTTTTCTAAGAGAGGGTTTCTTTGTGTAGCCTTGGCTGTCCTTCTTGCTCTGTAGAATATGATGATCTGCCTGCCTCTGCCTCCTAAGTGCTGGGATTAAAGGAATGCTCCACCACTGGTTGGCGTAAAAGACATTCTTTTTATACCTTATCTAAGATTTTTTTTTTTAATTCTTTAATCTTTTTTTACAGTTCAGACTTTACCCCTCCAGGTCCACCTTCCAACTGTTCCACATCCCATACCTCCTCCCTGCCTCCTCCAAGAGGATGTCCCCAGCCCACCAGACCTCCCCACTCCCTGGGTCCCCAAGTCTCCAAGGTTAGGTGCATCTTCTCTGACTGAGTCCAGACCTGGCAGTCCTCGGCTATATATGTGTTGGGGTCCTCATATCAACTGGTATATATACTGCCTGGTTGGTGGCTCAGTGTCTGAGAGATCCCAAGGGTCCAGGTTAGTTGAGACTGCTGGTCTTCCTGTGGGTTACCCTCCTCCTCAGCTTCTTCCAGCTTTTCCCTAATTCAGCCACAGGGGGTCACTAATTTCTCTCCATTGGTTAGGTATAAATATCTGCATCTGACTCTTTCAGCTGCTTGTTAGGTCTTTCAGAGGGCAGTCATGAAAGACATTTTTTAAGTTGTTTAAATATATTTTCTGAATTCTGTGAAAAGTTTTTATTAATTAAATTTCTTCATTTACAATTTTAAACCACACACACACACACACACACACACACACACACAAACACTTATGGTTATTCTCACTCCTATGCTCATCTCACATCCTCATCTATCCCTATCCTTTCTTAGGTCAGTTCATGGGTGTTTTATTTTGTGATCGACTGCGTTTACCCAGAGTCTGCATAGCCCCCCAGTAATTAGGGAGTATGTCCCTATTCCCCATATATCTGAGTGCAGCAACCATAAAAAAAAAAATCATAATGCTTAACTACTACTCTCTAGCTTCTTTAGGACCACAGCCCTAGACAACTACAGACGCTCTTTGTTTCTAGTTTGCTTGTATTAGATATCATAGAAATAGAATCTTACAGTTCCCTCAAAGCTTTCCTCTGTGGGGGATTAACTTATATTCTTAATATAATTAATTATGCCAAAATATTTTATTTTTAATTATCTACAGTTCTTTAATTTAATTTTTGTTTACAATTTATGAGGCTATTAAAAGGTTCTACAAATATGATGCATCTTATAAATAACAATATAAATTTTTCTAGAAAATCTCTTCGGAAGTACTTCAGCAGATGTACCTCCAACATCAGTTTATAGAACATCTAGAAATTCACGCCTCTCAGAATCCTTACAGCAATTACTAAACATAAAGTCTACAGGTAATGTTTTACGATGTCTGTGTGCAACATATTTTACTGAATATTCTAGTTATATAGGAATGATCAAGTGTAATATATTTATAATATATACTTATTTATATGTTTATATTTGTATTATTTATAATATAATATGTTTGCAATATATTTATTATATATAATAAGTCATATATTTATATTACTTATATATAGTAACAGTAACTATGTTATTACATAAGCAACATTTTTGTGGATTCTTTCTTGTAAGGAAATTCTTGTATGTATTAAGTAGGCATAAGATAAATAATATGAATATTAAAACTGAGCCAATTAGAAAATAACTCATTCAAGTACATTAAAATTCAGAATACAATTTAGCAAAATGTAAGTGGATGCATACTGAATTCTGTTCAGCTGGCACATGTTCATTCTGAATGTGAGTGACATCCCTGCCATTTCTTTTCCTTCCTCATAATGACAAAGTTGAATTTCCATTTCCTTCACAGATATTTTTTTTCTTGCCTACCATAGTAGTTCCTGGGAATGATTAAGATAAACATAGAATCCTCTTCCTTACACACACACACACACACACACACACACACACACACTATATACACATATTGCAGTCCCAAGCAAGTTATGCTCTAGAAAAGTTGACCATGAGGAGAAGAGGGAAGATAAATATCCACATGCTCATGTTTCCTTCATCTTCACTATCATCTGATCCCATCTGGTCCCATTAATATCTAAGAATAGGTTAGTCACTGTAGAGTCATCTTGTAATTACCCTGCAAGTATTAAACTCCTTTATAACACAAGCAGTTTTTCTTTGATGTACTGTGTACCCTAATGCCTAAAAGGAAAACATATACCATGACATTTCCTGAAAAACAAAAGCAACAATGAGAAGGTTGTCCAGGCGACTATTTTTATTACATCTCTTTTTGCTACAAGCTCAATGAAGTCCATAGGATATTTAACAACAAAAAGTTTGAGCTTGCCTTCTGGGAAAGGAAAGAGAATAGAAGTAAATGGAGTGAGACCTGTTTTCTTCCTCGGTGAGCTAGAAGGAAAAGAAAAATGATCAGAAATTATGTGTGATAGCTGATAATAGTTAAAAAAAAAAAAAACAATGAGCAAAGTCCTATTATTCTGAAGATAGAAAAAAAAGAAGATAGACGGGAGTTTTCTCAGAATATA
Organism: Mastomys coucha; assembly: GCF_008632895.1. Lineage (NCBI taxonomy): Eukaryota > Metazoa > Chordata > Mammalia > Rodentia > Muridae > Mastomys > Mastomys coucha. The sequence goes on along the minus strand of NW_022196905.1, from coordinate 267,442,898 downwards.
CCTTCACTTTTGAGAGCTTCTCAAGGTGGGACCAGTTGTCTACTAGTACATTGTAGACAAATGTATTTGCTACTGGGTTGAGCCATTGATTCACTCCTAACTTAAGCTCTAACTCAGGTCTCCTGTCCTTAGGTAAAGCTTTTAGGGGCCAGGGTTGAACATTCTGGGCTAGATGTTCGTGCTTTTGGTACTATTTTCCAAAGATATAAAACCTTCAGATTGTACTGTGGCATATATCAAAGAATGAAAGTATTAAGTATCGGTGGTAACATCGTCCAACAAAGCAAGCAAAAGGAGAAAAAAAAATACCATATAGTCTGAATATTTTTACTTTCTTCTGACTGGGACCAAACCACTTGGAAACAAACAACATAGGATAGGGAAGGTTTACTTTGACTGGTGTCTCAGTCCACTGTAGCAAGGAAGGCCTGGCCAAGAAGCTCCATCACCATAAAGGAGTAGATGGCAAAACTGCTCTGATTGCAGCAGACAGGAAGCAGAAAGCAAGACCAGAGCAGGATCTTGATTTTGATCTTCAAAGACCTGCCCTAGAGGTCCACTTAGATCCCACCCTGAAAGGCTCAGTCGTCTCCTAAATTAGCTCCATGACGCAGGTAACAGGTATTGAAAACTTGAACCAGTGGGTAGGATGCATTTTAGATGCAACCTTAACACTCTATTCTAGGCTTTCCAGAGACTCATGGGCATCCTGTAACAAAAGGCATTTAGTCCAATTAGAACTATATCCATAAACTAACAAACAACATTATTCAGAAATACAAAGTATCTTCTGAGATGTGGGCTACACCTCTAATAGTGATCACCTGAAAACCAAAGAGCAAGCTACAGTCTTTCAACATACGTGGCATGGAATAAACATTGCACTTCTTGAAAGAAGAGATCAAAACTCAACAGGCCAAACACAAAATCTTGCAGCAACATGTCCCACATTCTAGCAAATAGTGCCATCACCTGTACTCCAACAGGCTTGAAAAGCCCAACCTAGTGGCCTCGTTACTTCCTACACACTTGTCAGAATATGCACCACCCACTCAGAATATCATCCAGTCAGCATATAAAACATATATCTTTTATCTCCAGGATTAAAGAGAAGTCATGTTTTCTTGTTGTGTCTAGAATGGAGATGATGAGGAGATAAATAGTTTTCTACCAGAGTTTTAGACGTTCAATCTAAAAACAATGACAGGCAGAACATTTTTCATGCAGACAGTTGCCATGATCGATGGATGGAAGGCTTGAATATGGAAATTCAATGTTTCCATGTAATTGTTGTTTATTAACATTGGCAAACTATTTTCCAACTCCGAAAATGCTGCTTCCTTATTTCAAGATTTACCCTTAAATAAGGTCCAACATTTTCATTATATTTGGTTCATAATAATATTAAAAATATGTTCCTGACAGTATTCATCACACCTCTCTGCAAGTTTTCTCTGTAGTTTTCACTGTACAGATGACACCCTTGAGATTTCCCTTCTCAAAAGAGAAGGGGAATGTGGAATGGGAGGAGGACAAAGAGAAGGGGAATGTGGAATGGGAGGAGGACAAAGAGAAGGGGAATGTGGAATGGGAGGAGGACAAAGAGAAGGGGAATGTAGAATGGGAGGAGGACTTGCATAAGGGGGTACTGGGAGGAAATGGGGGACTGATAGTGGGATATAAAGTGAATAAATAAATAAACTTTTAAAAGTGCTACCTCTTTATAAAAATAGCTTTACCTTTATTTAAATCCCACCCCATAATACAGAATTAAGTGACTTGTGGGATTGTATATTATCCTATAGATTTAAAGATATGCTGGTGTTTTTATAGAGTATTTCTATTTTTTTTTTTTTACAACGTGTATAGTAAAGCTTGCATCAAATTCACTATTTAGGCCAGGTCGATGCAGATTTCCAACCCAAGCATATCAGCTGTCAAGTTACTTCCTTTACCTTCCCAAAGACAGTTATAGACTTGAGTTTCCCAACCTGTACTTTTACAACACAGCTAATTGTGTCTTACCTAAATTTATAAGGGAAAAAATGTGGATTGGCAGGGGTTTATTTTATGTTTTTCAAAACTAAAATTGGTTGTATATTTAATATAATTAATTATATTATGATGCCTTTTTTTCAGGGCATCTGAAACCAGACAGTAAAAAAGAGCAAAGTGATGAACTTGAAAAACGCCAGCGTATTTCAGATAAATCTACAAATAAACAAACACATAAAGGTAAAAAAAAAAAGCAAGACAACACATTAAATAAAATTATATTCTCTTCCCACTGTTTCTATTCATCAGAATTCTCAATCCTGAGACCCCTTCCAGTGAACAACCATGCAAGCCTAGCATGTGCTCCCATGCTTTCCTGTAAATAAATATTTGCATGCAGGACTTGGTGGTTCTGCAGTTATAGAATGCCGTGAATAGATATCCCTTACTTCTAATCCAAGTAAACTGGCATGTTTTCATCTCTGTGCTTGATGTTCTAAAAGGTCGGAATGTCATAATTTATTCAATAGTTCACTTTTTAATGATGTTTATTTATTAGGGCATTAATCAATATTGCAATCAATTTCATACATTTGTATTATGCTGCTTGTATTGGTTTCTGTATATTTAAGTAGGTAGGGTTGGGAATGTGGCTCATAGGTAAAATGTTCACTGTACAAGGATTGAGGGTGTGAGTTCAGATCTCCAGAACCCACATAAAAAAACAGACACTGTACGTCTGTAACCCCAGAGCTATTATAGATCCTAGGGTCTCTTTTGCTAACTAATCTGCCAAATGGTGAGCTCCAGGTTCAGTAAAGATACTGTATCTCAAAAAATAAGACGGACAGTAACAAAGGAAGGCACCCAACACTGACTTCTGTCCTCCATAAGAGCATTCTTGGGGAAGCACACTTGGGGAAGCACAACACAGCTAATTTGTGTCTTACCTAAATTTATAAGGAAAAAAAATGTGGATTGGCAGGGGTTTATTTTATGTTTTTCAAAACTAAAATTGGTTGTATATTTAATATAATTAATTATATTATGATGCCTTTTTTTCAGGGCATCTGAAACCAGACAGTAAAAAAGAGCAAAGTGATGAACTTGAAAAACGCCAGCGTATTTCAGATAAATCTACAAATAAACAAACATATAAAGGTAAAAAAAAAAAAGTAAGACAACACATTAAATAAAATTATATTCTCTTCCCACTGTTTCTATTCATCAGAATTCTCAATCCTGAGACCCCTTCCAGTGAACAACCATGCAAGCCTAGCATGTGCTCCCATGCTTTCCTGTAAATAAATATTTGCATGCAGGACTTGGTGGTTCTGCAGTGTACACACGCATGTGCACTTACACACACACACCACATCACAGAAACATACACAAAAAACAAAAGAAATAAAATTAAGTATATATTGTTGAAATGTATATATGATTTTAATTTTAGCACATATGGCTCTCAAAACATATATATTTCCAAAATATTTATAGTTCACTAATAGTGTGGCCAGTAAGTTCAAGATAACCCTATTTTTCTATATCTTAGAGCTAGACATTTTATGCATCAAAAAAGTAACTATATAAAATTGTATTTTTTGTGTTTGTTTGTTTGGTTGGTTTGGTTTGGTTTTTTAGGACAGGGTTTCTCTGTGTACCCCTGGCTGTCCTGGAACTCACTCTGTAGACCAGGCTGGCCTCGAACTTAGAAATCCGCCTGTCTCTGCCTCTGAAGTGCTGGGATTAAAGGCATGTGCCACTGCCCAGCTAAAATTGTTATTTTTATATCAATACAACAGAAAGTTATCTGAGGACTGAAAACTCCTTAGAATTCTGAAAAATATTTTACAGAAATAGAAGAGGACATTTTTAAGTTCCTATAGTATCTCCAGGGACCATAATAGTCTAAATCTCAAAAAGAACACAGGAGAAAGAGTCACTTTATAATTCCCAAACATTCTTCCAGGATGCAGCCATGGAGACAATATGGTTCATACACAGATGAGACCCAGGCCAGTGAACTAGACTAAAGATGCCAAAATTAAACTTTCGCCTTACATGGTCAAGGATATCAAGATTACTCAATGAGGAAAGAGCAGAAACATGAAAGGGAGTCCTCAGCTTAAACTAGGTTCAAACTATGAGTCAACATGAATCAAAGAAAAATAGAGCCAAACTGTGAAAGAATGAAAGAGGACAGGGAAATCCTGCAGGTGCAATGTAGTTTTGGCATCAAACACATTATCAAGAAAGAAAAATATGGACAACTTGGGCTTTGTCAGGATTTTGAAACTTGATCACCAGAGAATAATGTAACTTTTTGCATTTAATATTTTCTAGTAAAAAAATTAAGTAAAATAAAAGGATGATGTTAAGAAAATAAAAGGCAACCCCTAGGATTGGTGAAAATACTCTCACACCTTTATCTGATAACAGATTGATAGGGGTGCTATATTGAGATCCAAACCTCAGGTTAAGACCTAGGGAAAGCGCATCAATGTAGACATTACTCCTAAGAAGGTCAAGTCAGTGGTGGAAACCAGCACACCCATTGGATAGCTGCTATCAGGAAGGGACATAGGAAGAAATGAAAGAAGGGGAAACTAGACCTAGGGACACAGGTCTGCAATTCCAGCTGTTTCACAGACCAAGACTGAGTGGAATTTTCAGGGCCAGCTTTGACAATTTAGCAAGACACTGTCTCAAAATCAAAAACATAAAAACATAAAAAGTGGGACGGTTACGACTGTGGTTCACTAGTATAACACTTGCTTACCATACATGAATCCCTAGGTTAGAAAGGGATAAAAGAACAAATATTGCCTGAGATGTCTAGAAATTGGGACCGTGATCATGTGGTCTTTGAGCAACCTCCCCCTCACATCCTGACATTTGCAGCACAGTGGTCTCAGTCTCAGTGACTCTCTTCTACATTTTGACTCTCTGATGATTGGAGCGAATGAACAGTGATCTCCTTCTGTGCACTGAAACACTGTGAGTGCTTTTCTACCAGAGCATCCACCTTGGGAGAGGTGGGAGAGCAGCAGAGCAGGTGCACATTGTTCACATACACACTTACCTTAGTGAACGGAAGAATGGAGCGTTTCACTTTATACAAGAAATACATTGTAGATATAAAAAAAAAAAAAACATTGCCGCTGGGCAGATTCTGCTTTTTCATTTCAGCACTCGTTTTTGAGTGAGAAGACATTGAAAGTATTTTAATTATTATACTTTGACTTCTCTTTGTTTGGAGGTTTTTACTTGGGAGAAAAGGCTTTGTATAGGTCAAGCAGGCCTCAAACTCCTGATGTAGCCAACATTGACCTTAAATTCTGATCCATCAACATCCACCTCCTGAGTGTTGGGATTTTAGACATGTACCATCATGCCTGCTATACATGAGACTGGAAATTGAATTCGGGGATTTATGGATAGTAGGCAAGTGTTCCAACAACTGGATGATGTCTTCAACTCTCCAATTACATTATTTGAGACAAGATATTGTTCAGTACACAAGGCTGTCATCAAATTCACGATTTGGGCCAGCCTCATCCACAAGTCTCCATTTACCTGCCTCAGCCTCCCATGCAGCAGAAACATGAGTAGGTGTGTGCCAACAGGCCTAGCTCTTCTACAACATCCTTGACTTACACTCTTATAACTACCGGCAAAAAAAACCCCTCAGATATGTGTGCAGCTTCATCAGAATTACTGTGCTTTAGAAAAGGGATAGAATGTGTGTTAGCTTTTAAAGGATGAAGTTAATTTACTTTTAGTACAAGTTAATGACATTTTTCTCATTTTTTCAGGACAGTCTAAACATCAGAAGTTAAAGACACAAGCTGTTTTGACATCTACCAGAAAGCAGAGACATAAAGGTAAAGGAGTCAATGTCACACAAATGTTTGACGTACCACTGCGTTTCAGCCACTTAACAGTGTCCCCAGTCTGTGGGCCTTCAAACAAACTACCAACGTTTGCAGATCTCCTTCTCAACAAGAATGTGTCATGAGTTAGTCAAGAGGCCTCACTGACCTTTAGTTTTTAGTGTTTGTTGAAATTCCATCAGAAATGCAGTGAATATCTTTGCGTACATTTGTATTAGGCTGCTTACGTTTCTGTAAATAATATACATAGGATTTGTGTGTTAAATTTCACTTTAATAGATACTCCCAAATACTTTTGAGAAAGATTACAATTAATAATTATGCCAAAAAAAATGCACAAAAAGTCAGCACTGGACTACTTATAAATTGAAAATATAAACTATTAAATTATGCTGTTCAGATATGCCAGCGCCACAGAGCTGTGATTTAGAGACCCTGGGGAAATTTTTCGGAATTACAATGACATCTTACAATAGAAAAGCCCATTTTAAAATTCACATGGAATCTTCAGAGACCGTAATACTATATAAATAACCTTGGAAAAGGACAAACTAGGAAGAGTTACACTTTGTAATTTTCAAACATGCTACAAAGCTGCAGACATTGTAAGTCTGGCATACACTTATTCAGCCATCTATCAAATCTCTCCCCCCAGAGCTCAGGGAACCCCATAGAAGAGGAGGTAGAAAAGTGTAAGAACCAGAGGAGATGGAGGATACCAGGAGAACAAGGCCCTCTGAATCACATAGGTGTATACAAGGTCTTCTGCATACATAATATAGCTTTTTTTTTTTAATTTTAGATATTTTCTTTATTTACATGCGAATTTCTCCATTCGCAGTTTCCCCTCCAAAAAACAAAGAAACAAACAAAAACAACAAAAACAAACCCCTGTTACCTCTCCCTTCCCCATGCCTGCCACCCCGCCCTCTCCCACTTTCTGGCCCTGGCATTCCCCTACACTGGAGCTCAGAACCTTCACAGGGCGGAGGTCCTCTCCTCCTATTGATGATCGATTTTGCAATCCTCTACCATACACATGCTGCCTGAACAATCAGACCCCTCCATGTGCAGTCCTTGGTTGGTGGTTGAGACCCTGGGAGCTCCAAGGGTACTAGTTAGCTTTTATCTTAGTATTTTTATGGGACTCCTGAGAGTGAGAATAAGTGGGTCTCTGACTCTTGTGCCTGCTCTTGGGACTCTTTTCCACTTGTCTGTTGCCTTGACAAGCTTTGATACAATATATTTTATTTTGTCATGCTTGGTTGTTATCTCTTAGAAGCCTGTTTTTTGGCCTGGTGGTGGTGGCACACGCCTTTAATCCCAGCACTTGGGAGGCAGAGGCAGGCGAATTTCTGAGTTCGCGGCCAGCCTGGTGTACAGAGTGAGTTCCAGGACAGCCAGGGCAATACAGAGAAACCCTGTCTCAAAATACCAAAAAAAAAAAAAAAAAGCCTATTTTTTCTAATGAGAGACAGAAAGGGAGTAGATCCAGAAGGGAGGAAAGATGAGAAGCAACTGGGAAGAGTAGAGGAATGGGAAACTATCATCAGGATATATTGTCCAAAAGGAGAATATATTTTAATAAAAGGAAAACATTCATCATGACAACAGAGACTATAGAAAGTGCACATGTAGAGTTTAATAACTTATTGTTAAGTGTACCCCAATATTGAGATGTTCAGATGTATCTTTATGTCACCTTCCAAATATTCTTTTCCCAACCTCACCAAAACAAACGAACAAACAAACAAAACAAAAACTGTCTTGCAGACAGACAGATGAAATGTAGACCAATAGCAAATGGCAAAGATATCCCAAAAGTAACCTCCTCTCAGCTACATGGTCAAGAGCACTGAGACCACACAGTGGGAAAAGCATTCCATCACAGACGGTGCAGCAGAAACTGGACATCCCCAAGCAGGAGGATGGAATGTAGACTCTATATTCAAAAATAATGCAACACAAAGCAAACACCTATAAGTAATATCTAAACTGTAGAAGTATTAAAAGAAAATTTAAGGACAGCCCCGAGTGACACTAGATCTGGCAATGTATTTTTAGAACGGCCTTAAAGACAGAACAAAAAGATAAAACATGAAAAGTATATTAATGGAGATCTAAAAGTAAACAACAAAACTCAAGTGAAACTGAGCTAACTGTTCTCAAAGATACCTCTCCTAAGAAGATGTTAAGACAACCAGAGATATATGGAAAAATTAAAAAGGTAGCTATCACTAGTCATTTGGAAATTCATCTCCAAACTATAATCAGATAGGACATCATGAATGGCTAGTATCAGAAATGGAGGGAAACAGGGAAGAAGAAAGAAAAATGATAGACCTCATGGCACAGGTCTATAATTCCAGCTACTCCAGAGGCTGCAGCAGGGGGATCATAAAGTCCACATGAGCTAGACACAAGGCCAGACAACTTAGAATCTATCCCCAAAGAAGTAGCAAGGTCAGGATTGCTGTCATTCAATGTACTTGTCTAGCATACAGAAACACCTACATTCAAACCCTTAGGACTGCAAACAAACTGACAAAACACACACATACACACCACACACACACACACACACATGCACACAGAGTGAACAGGTGAGCGAGACAGAGGGGGGGGAGAGGGAGAGGGAGAGGGTGAGGGAGAGGGGAGAGAGAGAGGGGGAGGGAGAGAGAGATTTGTTGCAACATTGTCCAGACATATACTCACATTTATAATGTACTTTTCTGAAAGGAAAGGGAAATTCAGACAGAATATACCAGTGTTGTGTCAGACCTTTACCCAAACCACTGAGAACAGTGTACAGAAGCTGTGGCTTATAGGGAGATTAAGATTTACTTGAACTTTTTCAAAGTTAAAATACTTAGTTTCTTAGTATAAGTCAATTATATTGTTCTCCAGTTTCAGAGCAAAACAAAACTAATAATTTGAAAGAGAAAAGTTTTACATTTCTAAATAATCTGCACATTTCACCTTCTCCTGTAAAAACCCATAACCACAAAGGTAGAAGAAACACTGAAATACAGGCATATGGAATAAAACTTTATTCGATTTACTAATATGGTTAAATGGTCCCTAAGAACAAGAAGCTAATGTCACAACCCCCACATGTGTTCCCACATTTCCCTGCAAATAAATACATGTACAGAGGGCTTTTTGGTTCTGTATGGTATAAGATCCTGTGCATAGATTCTCCTTACATATAATCCAGGTAAGTTGTTAGATTTGTTTACTGTCTCATGCCTTTAATTTTTTGCATGATGTTCTGGAATGAGAGAATATCACTCTTATCAGTTCCTTTACTAAATGTCCTTTGTATTTCTGTCATGACCACAATCAATGAAGTTATAAATATCTATACACACTTTTTATTATTCTACTTACATTTCTATGTGATAGTTTTTTACAAGGGGGTTGTTGTTGAATTAAGGATATATATATGTATATATGTGTGTGTGTGTATGTGTGTGTGTATTTGTGTATGCTTTTAGTTTTAATAGGTATTACCAAATAATTTCCTGAAAAAAATACAATTAACAGTTGTGCCTGAAAAAAAAAAAAAAAACAGTTGTGCCTGTATGCATAAGAAATCTATAGCTCAGTATTGTATCCAACATTAGACTTTTTATGGACTGAAAATATGACAGACATCAAATTATAACAATCAAAACAGTTGATGGAAAGAGTTTGAAAGATGTTTTTGCAAAAGTAGTAAAGTCCATTTTCAACTTCATATGAAATCTTGAAAAGCAGTAGTAATCAAAATAGGGTGTAAAAAGAACAATCTAGAAAGACCATACTTCACAATTTCCAATTATGCTACCAAGCCACAGGCATAATGGTTCTGGTATAGAGACAGATGTCACATAGGCCAGTGAAATAGAATAGGGAAGCCACAAGTAAACTCTACATGGTTAAACGCCCCAACTCCATTCAATGGAAAAAGGGAGTCTGCCACATATGGTGCTGGAAAAACTGGATATCCCTAAGCAAGAGACATAAAGCTGGGCCTTTAACTTGTGCTATTTTCAGGAACAGCTCAGCATGTATCAAAGAAATACAAGGGAGAACTTAATTATAAAAATATTAGAAGAAAGTTTAGAAAAAACATACATGGTAGTAAATTTGATATTGTGATTGTAAATTGGCCACAGAGACACATTCAGAAAAGAAAATATGGAAAGTTGGAATTCACATTTAAAACTTTTAAATGTGAAAAAGCTTTCAAATGTAAAAGCTTCATATTTTAAAGCATTTAAAGCTTTTCACATGCTTTGTACAATTAATATACACATAAAAAATGAACTCAATTATCCGTGACAAGATAGCTTAATGGGTAAGGGTGCTAGTCTCACCAAGCCTGATAACCTGAGTCAATCCTGGGAACAAACATACTATAGAGGACAGACCTGGCTCTCACAAGTCATGCTCTGATAATTCCACATGCACATACACTTGGACAGTGCCAGATGGATAGCTAAACGTTCTTAAAGGTTTATGTTATGTGTATAAGTATGTATCTTTATATGTGTATGTAAAACACACACATTTGTCTGCATATACACTCCATGCTCTGTTCTTTCTCCTTGTAAGTAATCTTTTATGAGTGTGGAGAAGAATTGTCTGTGTACATGTTCCTGTTTATGTGCATATGTGTATGTGTGCATCCATTCCTGTGGAAGCCAAAGGTTGATGTCCACATATCTTCCCCTGTTGATCTCAACTTATTCTTTTGATTTTATTAATTTTATTATTTAAACAACCTTGCAAAAATAAAAAAATATCACCCAAACAAATTAACCAGACTCAGAATTCAATAAATTTCTACACAGTTAAACTAGGCATTTGGAACCAAAGCTGTGGAGCCCCACACTAAATTTTATACTTTAAGTATTAAACCCATTTTCTGAGGCAGCGTATCTCACCAAATTCAGAGTGAGATTATCTGGACAGCAAGCTTCAGGCATCCCCTGGTGTCATTGCCCCAGCACTCAGATTGCAGTAACTTGCTACAGCCTGAAACGTTTTAGATGGGTGTTTGAAAGCTAAACTCAGACCTGCATGCTTGTGTGGCAAGCACTTTGTCTACTGTGCTGTCTCCCCAGCCCCTATTTGTGCTACTATTATAGACTTACATACAATATCAATGACCACATGAGGTAAATTCAAAGAGAATCTGTGTTTGCAGATTAAACTACTTGGTGTAAATTACTGGGGAGTTAGGAGGCTGGGCATTAGGGCAGATTGATCAATTTTTTTTTAAGGCCTGAACAATCACAATATCATTAAACTTGCTAACACAGAAGAGAAAAAAATCTCACAGGGTCTCACCTCTGACAAAAACCTACAGGAAAGTAATTCTGAGACTGCTGAGAGAATTGGCCTCTCTTAGGCATGAGCACGCTGATCGCTTCTCCAATCTAATGTGGGCATCCCTGAAACCATATACATACAAACAACAAAAAGCAGACATAACAGACTGTATTTATATATTTGTGCATATACGTGTAATGATAATAATCAAAGGAAAAAAAGGCTATTAATTTCAGAGTGGGAGCACCTGGGAGAGTGAGAGGGAAGGAACACAGGAAGGCCTTGAGGTAGAAAATGGAAAGGGGAAGTAATGTAATTACATTTTATTTTATTTTTTTTAAACTTTTATTGCATTATGATGAGAAAAGTTACATGATTTCAATTTATC
>NW_022196905.1:267430058-267430280 GCF_008632895.1 Mastomys coucha | reverse complement strand
ATATTAATTTTCAAATTAATATATTAAGAAAAAGTAATTGTCACTTCCTGTTGTTTTTCTTGTAAAAGATGGAATTAGGTTTGTGTGGATTTGTTGAAAGATTACATTCTTGCTTCCTCTAGGGTGTAGTTTTGCTCCTTTTGTTGATGTTTTACATCTATTATACTTTGTAGAGCTGGATTTGTGGAAAGATATTGTATAAATTTTGTTTTGTCATGGAAT